>NW_016806320.1:2520501-2522837 GCF_001698545.2 Rhinopithecus bieti
GGAATTTTGGTGTGGGTGTCCTTCCTGTTTGTTAGTTTTCCTTCTAACAGTCAGGACCCTCAGCTGTAGGTCTGTTGGAGATTGCTTGAGGTCCACTCCAGACCCTGTTTGCCTGGGTGTCAGCAGCAGAGGCTGGAGAAGGTAGAATACTGCTGAACAGCGAGTGTACCTGTCTGATTCTTGCTTTGGTAGCTTCCTCTCAGGGGTGTACTACACCGTGTGAGGTGTGGGGTGTCGGTCTGCCCCTAGTGGGGGATGTCTCCCAGTTAGGCTACTCAGGGGTCAGGGACCCACTTGAGCAGGAGTCTGTCCGTTCTCAGATCTCAACTTCCGTGTTGGGAGATCCACTGCTCTCTTCAAAGGTGTCTTCTGTGTCACTTGCGCTGGGAGCTGGAGACTGGAGCTGTTCCTATTCGGCCGTCTTGCTCCGCCCATCTGTGTGTCACATTTAAAGTTGGCTTTTTAAAATTAGATAATTTTTTTCACCCAGATAATAAGCATAATGCCAGATAGGCATTTTTCCTGATCCTCTTCCTCCTTCGACCCTTCACCTTCAAATAGACCTCAGGGTCCATTATTCCTCTCTTAGTATTCATGTGTTCTCATTGTTTAGCTCCCACTTTCTTATAAGTGAGAACGTGCAGTTTGTAATTCTCTGCTTTGTGTTAGTTTCTTTGGGATAATGGCCTTTAGCTCTATGCATGTGGCTGGAAAGGACTTAATCTTGTTCTTTTTTATGGCTGTATACTATTCCATGGTATACTTGTACTACATTGGTTTTAAATGTTTATGTTGATTTCATATCTTTGGTATTGTGAATAGTGCTGCAATAAACATTCACATGCATGTGTCTTTAGGGTAGAACAATTTATTTTCCTTTGTGTACATGCTCAATAGGAGAATAGCTGACTTAAATAATTCTGCTTTAAGTTCTCTGAGGAATTGTCACACTGATTTCCACAATGGCTGAACTAATTCACACTCCTATCAGCAATGCGTAAGTGTTCCTTCTGTCCACATCCTCACTAACATCTGTTATTTCTTGACTTTTTAATGGTAGCCATTCTGGCTTGTGTAAGATGGTATCGATTGTGGTTTTTGACTTGCATTTGTCTAATGATTAGTGATGGTGAATGTCTTTTCATATGCTTATTGCCCACATGTATGTCTTCTTTTGAAAAGTATCTATTCATGTTCTTTACCCACTTTTTAATGGAGTTGTTTGTTTGTTGCTTGTGAATTTAAGTTCCTTATAGATTATGGATACTAGACCTTGGTTGGATGCATAGTTTGTATGTATTTTGTCCCATTGTGCATGTTGTCTGTTTACTCAGTTTGTCATTTATTTTGCTGTGCAGAAACTCTTTAGTTTAATTAGATCTCATTTGTTAATTTCTGTTTTTTGTTGCAATTGCTTTTAGTGTTGTCATCATGGAATCTTTGCCAAGTCTTATATCCAGAATTATATTCCCTAGGTTATCTTCCAGGGTTTTCACAGTTTTCTGTTCCACATTTAAATCTTTAATTAATCTTGAGGTGATTTTTTTCATATGGCAAAAGGGTGGGATGCAATTTCAATCCTCTGCATATGGCTAGCCAGGTAAATCTGGCACTATTTATTGAATAGAGAGTCCATTCTCCATTCTTGTTTTTGTCAGCTTTGTTGAAGATCAGGTGGTTGAGTGTGTAGCATTATTTCTGGGTTCTCAATTCTGTTCCATTGGTTTACATGCCTTTTTCTTTTTACCATACTGCACTGTTTTTGTTACTGTAGCCTTGGAGTATAATTTGAAGTCAGGTAATGTGATGCCTGCAGTTTTGTTATTTTTGCTTAGGGTTGCCTTGGCTATTCAGGTTCTTTTCTAGTTTCGCATGAATTTTAATTTTTTTTTTTCTAATTCTGTGAAGAATGTAATTGGTAGTGTGGTAAGAATAGCACTGAATCTGTAAATTGCTTCAGACAGTATGGCCATTTTAACACTACTGATTTTTTCTATCCATGAGCTTGTCATATTTTTTCTATTTGTTTTTGTCATCTTTAATTTCTTTGAGTGATGTTTTGTAATTCTCATTGTAGAGATCTTTCCACTTCCTTGGTAATTGTATTCTTCAATTTTTAAAATTAATTTTGTGGCAATTGTGAATGAAATTCTATTTCTGATTTGGCTCTCCACTTGTCTGTTGTTGGTGTATAAGAATGCTACTGGGGCCGGGCGTGGTGGCTCAAGCCTGTAATCCCAGCACTTTGGGAGGCCGAGATGGGTGGATCACGAGGTCAGGAGATCGAGACCATCCTGGCTAACATGGTGAAACCCCATCTCTACTAAAAAATACAA
>NW_016806320.1:2523852-2540133 GCF_001698545.2 Rhinopithecus bieti
AAAAAAAAAAAAAAAAAAACAAGTTCTGGTGTTGTTGCTCATTTCTATAGATTTCTGTGTCTCAAACTCCTTCTGTTTAGCTCTGATTTTGGTTATTTCTTGTCTTCTGCTACCTTTGGGATTTATTTGCTCTTGCTACTATAGTTCCCCCAGTTGCAATGGTAGATCATTAATTTGAGATCTTTCTAACTTTTTAATATGGGTGTTTAGTGCTACAAACTTCCCTCTTAACACTGCCTTCACTGTGCCCCAGAGATTTTGGTATGTTGTTTCTTTGTTCTTTTTAGTTTCAAATAATTATTGACTTCTGCCTTAATTGTATTGCTTACCCAAAAGTCATTCAGGAGCAGGTTGTTTAATGTTCATGTTAGTGTATGTTTTTGAGTGACTTCCTTAGGATTGATTTCCATTTTTATTGTGCTGTAGTCTGAGACTATGTTTTGCATAATTTCTATTTTTTTAAATTTGCTGAGTATTGTTTTATGTCTGATTGTGTGGTTGATTTTGGAGTATGCGCCATGTGGCAACAAAAAGAATGTTTATTCTTCTATTTTGGCTGAGGAGTTCTGTAGATGTTGATAACATCCATTTGATCAAGTGATACATTCAGCTCCTGAATATCTTTGTTAGATTTCTGCCTCAATGATCTCTTTAACACTGTTAGTGGGGTATTGACTTCTTCCACTATTACTGTGTGGAAATCTATGTCTATGTGTAGGTCTCTAAGAACTTGCTTTATGAATCTGTGTGCTCCTGTGTTAGGGGCATATTTATTTAAAATAGGTTTTCTTGTTGAATTGAACCATTTACCATTATATATTGTCTTTCTTTATTTTTTTATCTTTGTTTGTTTAAAGTCTATTTTGTCTGAAATTAGAATTGTGACCCCTGCTTTTTTGTTTTCTTCTTTCCAGGTAGATTTTTCTCCATCCCTTTATTTTGAGCCCATGTATGTCACTGCATGTGAAAGGGGTCTCTTAAAGACAGTATGACATTAGGTCTTACTTCTTTATCCAGCTTTCCACTTTGTACCTTTTAATTGGGGCATTTAACTCATTTACAATCAAGATTAGTATTGATATGTGCAGATTTTTCCTGTTATTGTGTTTTTAGCTAGTTATTATGCAGACTTGTTTGAGTGGCTGCTCTATAGTGTCACTGGTTTGTGTACTTAAGTGTGATTTTAGTGCTCCTTTCAGGATCTCTTGTAAGGCAGTTCTAGTGGTACTGGATTCCCTAAGGATTTGCTTGTCTGAAAAGAATCTTATTTATCCTTCACTTGAGTGAGCAATTTTGGTTGGATGTAAAATTCTTGTTTGGAATTTTTTTTTTATAATAATGATGAATATAGGTCCCCAATCTCTTCTGGCATGTGGGGTTTCTGCTATTAGCCTGATGTGGCTTCCTTTGTAGGTGACCAACCCCTTCTCTCTAGCTGCCTTTAAAATGTTTCCTTTCATTTTTGATCTTGGAGTAACTAATAATTATGGGTCTTGGGGATGCTCTTCTTCTATAATACCTTGCAGGGTTTCTCTGCATTTTTTGGATTTAAATGTTGGTTTCTCTAGAGATGTCGAGGAAATTTTCATGGATGATACCCTGAAGGATGTTTTCCAAGTTGCTTGCTTCTCCCTGTCTGTTTTGAGGACAACCTTGAGTTGTATATTCGTTCTCATACGTAATCCTTTATTTCTCAGAGGTTTTGTTCATTCTTTTTCATTATTTTGTGCTTGTTTGTTTGACTGCATTACTTCAGGGAGCGAGTCTGAGCTCTGAGATTTTTTCAGCTTTGTCTATTCTGCTGCTAATACTCGTGACTGCATTATGCAATTCTTATAATATGTTTTTCAGCTCCATCAGATCAGTTAGGTTCGTTTTTGTGATGACTATTTTGTCTATGAACTCCTGTATCATTTTATTTTGATTCTTAGCTTCCTTGGATTTGGTTTCAACATTCTCTTAAATCTTGATAATCTTCATTCCTATCGATATTCTGAATTCTATTTCTGTAATTTCAGCCATTTCAGCTCTGTTAAGAACACTTGCTGGGGAACTAGTCTGGTTGCTTGGAGGAAAGAAGGCACTCTGAGTCTTTGAATTGTCAGATTTCTTATACTGGGGCTTTCTTATTTGTGTGGGCTGATGTTCCTTCAATCTTTGAAGCTGCTGGACATTGAATGAACTTTTTTGCTTATTTTTTTTTTCTTCTTTAATTCCCTTAGGTGTTTGGTTTTGGAATAAGGTGGGTTCAGTTCACTAGCTTTGATTCTAGTTCACTCCTGTGTCAGCAAGGAGCCCCTTTAATTACTATGAACACCCGCCTTGCCATCTGGTTGCTTCCTGGGACAAAAGCAAACTGTGCTAGCTGGCTGAGTTCCCACAGAAGTGGGACCTGTGGACCAGAAGAACTAGCAGGCATTGCTCAACTAACTACCAGTGGTGGGTGTGAGTGGAGCCACATGCTCTGCATCCTGGATGCTGGAGCCACATGCTCTGCATTCTGGGATAACAGGATGCTGTGCTGTTTAGCTAAGTTCACATGGAAGTGGGAATGCTGAGCTAGAAGATCTAACAGGTATTACTCGCCTGGCTGGGACTGTTGGGCAGGAAACACTAGCAAACCTTGCCCGTCTTGCTACTAGTGGTGCAGATGGGTGAAATGGCTGTCTGTGTTTGGGCTGAAGAAGGTCTGTTGGGCCTGAAGCTGTTGCCAAGCCCTGTCCTGCAAGGGGCAGGGCTGTTGAACAATCTTCCTGCCCCCAGGCACCACAACTGTGGCCTCAAATGGGGCTATGGCACTGGAACTGGTGTGTTCTGAGGCCCAAGACTTACTGAGGTCCCCTTGGACTCAAACATTGCCCCTGCTTGCCCAGGTGGCTCTCTGCTGCAGTCCAGAAGCATGCTGAGATGGTGTGAGGGTCCAAAGGGATTTTCCCATTCCCAGTCTTGCACAGATCCCTGTGCAGAGCACAAATCCTATTGGGGCTCTCATTGACTCACCCTTTCTCATGTTGGCAAGGTTCTCCTGGCATTATGCTGAACCCAGACAGACTGGTGTCAAGCTCTGCCCCATTCTCTCTGTGTCCCTGCTGCCTTGATGGATGCCCATGTGGTTTCTTCCATGATCAGTGATATTATTTGGCTGTGTCCCCACCCAAATTTCATCTTGAATTCCCACTTGTTTTGGGAGGGACCCAGTGGGAGGTAATTGAATCATAGGGGCAAGTCTTTCCTGTGCTGTTCTCATGATAGTGAATAAGTCTCACCAGATCTGATGGTTTTATAAAGAGGAGTTCCCCTGCACAAGCTCTCTCTCTCTCTTTGCCTATTGCCCTTCATGTAAGATGTAACTTTCACCTCTCTGCCTTCCACCATGATTGTGAGGCTTCCCCAGTCATGTGGAACTGTAAGCCCATTAAACCTCTTTATTTTGTAAATTGCCCTGTCTCAGGTATGTCTTTATCAGCAGCGTGAGAAAGGACAATACAATCAGCCTGCAGGGTCAGTGTTTGGTAGCCCTTTTGTTTCCTCTCATTGAGAGTGGTACACAGGAGATGCTTCTAATCTGCCATCTTGGCCCTGCCCCAAAAGCCTAAAATCATTTGCATCCCCAAACAATTATATTAGTCTCTCAAATGAAACTGTCTTAGTAAATACAAACTTTCTGGGAATTACAAGAATTTATAATCCAGCCTGTCAGTTGAGACTTCAAAAATCTTTCTATATTTTTTGGCCAGCTGTTTTTCTTATATATCTCAATACTTGTTTCAACCTTAACATTTCCCCTTAAACTTTACCCACCTCTCTCGTAGACCTTTCTGCGTGGGTCATCGTGGCCTAACCACTTCAAATACTTGCCCTTTATTCTCATCTGAACACTATTCACATCTCTGCTCATCCTCACCTTTCATCCAGTTCAACTGAATATGTTATCCATTCCCTTTTTGAGGCTTAACTCTTCTGCCTGTATGATTGATGCTCTCCTTATTCATCTCCTCAGTAGTATATATTCTAGACCCCAATAAAAATTAGCAGCTTTGGGGTTCACTTGGAAAATGGCCTGTAGAAGCACACCCAGAAGAGAGAAAGTTGCCTCCAAAATCCAAATAGGATCACTAGACATGGTGCAATTTTTTTCTGGAGTAGGGGCTGAAATAGTAACTCATTCTCCATCTTAGAGGGCAGTAACTTTATGTGCCCCAAATCAATGGACTCTTAGAAATTTCACTAAATTAAAAGGTCCCTGATTTTTGTCAAATTTATTTGCCATCCTCTGATGCATATATATCTTACCAATAATATTAGAATACTTGCTATTTATGTGTGTGTTGTGTTTCTTTGGAAAACCCTAACTGATAAGGATTTGGGTACTGACAATGGTTCTAGAGAAATAGAATTTTCAGAATAAACTTTCTAAATTAGTTCTGGTTTTCTAGAATTATTTTCCTAATCTGATTATACTTAAAACACTAATATTATTTCCAGTGGCAAATAGGTCACTGATTGAAAATATTATGATATGGTACTATCATAACAATGATATGCAAAATACTATCATTGGATATTCATAATCAAATATATACAAAAGGCAATGCTCTGGACCACCACATATTTGATAGATTAGAATATTTTTGTCAAATCAATGAACATGAATATATTGGCTGGTTACTTCTGTTTGTGTTACCTAACTTTATCGCATTCTGATCATTCATAATAGACCCATTGAGGCTGTAAATATCGTGAGGGTTATTCTCTAAACTTCAACTACCAGATTCCCCAAATACCATCTGGCACCACTATTTCTGTTCCAATTGCTGATGGTTCTTCTTTAATCCCCAAAACTGATACACTACTTATTTACCTATAAAAATTGGCCATCTCTTTTGGCTTGTGTATGTAGTTTAGCAGTTCATAGTTGTTATAATGAAACCATTTACATCAATCATTTTTCTTATATTTCCCTTCCAGTAACACTAACTATCAATTTAGAAGTTTCCTCCTCAGTTTTGGCTTGTGTCATTTTGACCACGTTTATAAATACATGTTATGAGGTCAATATTAATGATAACATACCCTTTAAGCTTTGCTCAGTTATCTTTACTGACTTCCCATTTAATTGACCCAGATTAGAAGACTGATACTAGTGGCTCCTCATGTAATTTGGGACAATTTCTCCGCCTTAGAACAATTGTTAAAGGTTTTCCACAACACACCCACAAAATTTAATGTCAACAATTCAATTATTTACTGGTTATTCTTCCGTATATACATTAAAGCATTCTAATAATTTTTATGTGGCTGAGACTCACATGTGTTGACACCATATTGATTTGTAGTGTAATCTCAAGAGAAAAGAAAAGGCATGTCCATTAGAGAAGTAGTATTTTTGATTCCTTGGGCTAGGCATTTGCTTATAAACCACACAGTATGCTTCATTATAGGATTCAGTTCAATTTTCTCTAAATTAAAGTAGGAACATAATATTTGTGAATAATATATCCTGCTATATGTCAGGCTCACTACCACCAGCTTCTGAAATAGTTTATTACTCTTAACACTCATGAGATGAGTTTGATGAAAGACCATAATAGTCTATATGTGTTTATGTTTGTAGATAAACATATACTTAGGCATCACTCAAAACAAGCTAGACTTAGGTGGACTTTGGTGGTTGTATTTAGGGTCATTATTACTACATTGATAGATACATATTATATCGGTTTTATTTTTCTTTCTCTTTTTTTTTTTTTTTTTTGACCACTATATACACTTCGTACTAGATCACAACCTTAATAAGCTTAGGCTGTTCATAATTCCTGAACTAGATCAAAATAAACTTCTATGATGTCTTGAAGAATGTTCGGAGCTTTCTGAGCAAAAACTAGAAGTACAAGTTGAAATTCTGTCTTTTGATTTGCCATCATTGTCTAAAATATAATTTTAGGTTTAGAATATGCAATAATGTATACTAAATCTATGGCTGACATAAATTTGTATTACATCTAGGGTCAAATAGTCCTAATTGGAACCATTTAGTCCACTGGATAATTTCATCATTCTGTGTGTACTATTTGATAGTCTCCTCTTGTTTTTCTTCTCTTGGATCTCAACTTTACATAAGTCTAAAGAGTCCAGCTAGACACATACACTCCCTTTATATTTGCTAGAGTCAAGAAGATGATGATTAGTTACAATGAATGTACATTTGTCATGATTCTTCAGAGACACAGAAATAATAAGAGAGAAAGTGAGTGAGTGTGTGTTTGCATATGTATGTAAAGTGATTTGTTTTAAAGAATTGACTCGTGTGAATAAGGAGGCTGGTAAGTCCAAAATTTGCAGACTGGAGACTAATCAAGAGCCAATACTGAAGTACAAGTCTGAAGGTCATCTGTCAACTGAATTCCTTCTTGCTGGGGAAAAGTCAGTCTTTTGTTCTTTTCAAGCATTCAATTGATCAAATGAAACCCACCCACATTATGGAGGGACACCTGCTTTACCTAAATTTTACTCACTGATTTAAATTATAATCTCATTCATAAAGCACCCTCACAGAAACATCCAGAAAAAATGTTTGATTATATATCTGGGGACTGTGCCCCAGCCAACTCAACACATAAAATTAACTATCACACTAACGTAAGTCAATACTCTTTCTTTCAGCCTAAATAGCCCTCTATGGAGTAGCGTAGCTTTAATAGTGCCTGAACTGAGTTTTATTTTATCTGTACATGAGTTAAGCACATAGAAGTAGAAAAAATGTTGTGATAACACTCATTCTCCAGGGTTTTTCATAAATGAAAAGTCACCTACAGTATAAGGTCATAACTTGTTTCCTTCTTTAAAGTAAGTACAGAACCTGTGAATATTACCTTATATGGCAATGGGCTAATTTTGCATTTCATGGCAAAAGATGTGATTAAATTTTGTGTTTGAGATGGAAAAATATCACTATATTAATTCGTTCTCACACTGCTATAAAAAACTGCTTGAGATTGGGTAATTTATAAAGAATAGAGGTTTAATTGACTTATTGTTCTCTATGGCTAGGGAGGCCTCAGGAAACTTAAAATCATTGTGGAAGGTTAAGGGGAAGCAAATATCTTCTTCACAAGGCATCAGGAGACAGAAGAGCACGTGAGAGCATAGGAAAAACTACAATTTATAAAACCATCAGGTCTCTTGAGAGTTCTCACTATCACGAGAATAGCATGGGGAACCATCACCATAATCTAATCGCTCCCCACCAGGTGTCTACCTCAACACCTGGGAATTACAATTCCTGATAAGATTTGAATGAGGACACAAAGCCAAACCATATCAATCCCATATTAGCCAACTGAACACTAAACACAACCACTAGTATAATTTTTTAAGAGGTAGGCAGAAGGAAATGTTAAGACAGGAGAGACGGAAATATGACCGAAGAGGAAGGGATTGGAATGATGTAGCCAAAGAATTCCAACATCTACCAGAAGTTGGAAGAGACAAGGAATGGGATTTTCCCTTAGGACCTTCAGTGGAAGTATGGCCTTGCTGACACCTTGATTATTGTCTAGTGAGACTCATTTCAGACTTCTGCCTCCAGAACTGTGTGAGAATAGATGTACCTGTTTTGAGAAACAAAAGATTGTGAAAACTTGTTATAAAGCCACAGGAAACAAACATAGAAGATAAAATTACCTTGATTTCTGTCTTATGTGAGGGGAGATTCCTCCTAGGACCTATTGTTTAAAATAAACCTCCAGAATCCAAAACGTACAATTCCCAAAAATAAATGAAAATCTTTAAGATTGTTTCCCCAAAAACTGATTATTAGTGGTAGTTAACGAGGCCAGTAGATTTCAAATGTATTTTGTCAATAATAAATAGTCACTTTTCAATTGGGTTTCTTATCAGCCACATAAGGAAATTGGTTAATGAAGTTTAACAGGGATACCTACCAATCTATGGTTATGATCCCTCCTATGGACCCAATTGAGTTTATGGCCTTAGAGTCGTATGGAGATAAGACATTGTTATTTTTGTTTGATGTTTGGACCACATATCACAGCATACTTTTTAATATAGTTCATATCTAGGCCACCTTTTAATCAGAAGTATATATTTGCTCCCACTACTCAGGAAATTGGCTTGATATAAAGGAATATACATTCTTACAATTGAGTAATACCATAAATAACAGTTAACTTAAAGAATTTCTCTCTCTTCTTCAATATAATATTATTAAGCTCTATATGCAGACCGTTAATAATCTATTTATCCTGTTAAGGTAGATGTCTTTAATTATGTAGGTTCATGTAAACCTATTTCAATTTTGAGGACTCTGGAGAATTTCAGTAGCTTAGCAAATGTTCTTTTTTCTCTAACAACGCCAGAAGGATGAGAAGCCTTTAATAAATTGGATATGTATCCCCACATTCAAGCCATTGGAGAATTTCAGTAGTTTAGCCAATTGTTTCCATTTCTCTACCAGTGCCAGAAGGATGTGAAGCATTTTATAAGTCAGATATGCACCTCACATTCAAGATGAAAACCAACACAACATTTCTCTCAATTCTACTCTAGGGATGACCTCAGGGACAATTTTGACTAGAGGTTTTCTAACTAGAGCAGGGATCTCTACTATTTGTTTGTGTGTATTACTTTTTCTTCCTCAAATTTGGAAAGAAGCAGTAGGCACATTCCTTTGGGCTTTCTTAACTCAATTATGAAACTTATTTCTCATTACTCTGTTGTGTTTGGGAATCTTCAAACAAAAATACTGTAGCTATTTAGAAATGTTTCTATTTGTTATTGAAATGGGAGAGCTCCCTGCTTCCCCTCACAGGACATGTGACTGGGTGTGGCTCCTCTGTTTGGTTGCCCTGAAGCTCAAACCCATAGAAGGAACATGCAGACAGGCAGGTGCAGAGGCCGAGGTGAGTGCCTCAGGCTGTTGGCCCTGCAGAAGTGTCTAGGGGTGGAAGTGGGTGTCTGCAACTCCTTTGTTGCAAAGTTCTTTCTACTTTGCTGTCTGCAGATGGCTTGTGTGTTAGTTCAATGGACTCTCTGCCTTATTTCAAGGGCAGGGGACCAGTGTGACAGCCTTCTGCATCCTGAGATCTTACCCAGTGTCCTGAAGAATTGAATCACCTATGGGCTCAAAGGATGAGTGTAAAGTTTTTATTTATTTATTTGTTTATTTTTATTATACTTTAAGTTCTAGTGTACATGTGCACAACGTGCAGGTTTGTTACATATGTATACATGTGCCATGTTGGTGTGCTGCACCCATTAACTCGTCATTTACAGTAGGTATATCTCCTAATGCTATCCCTTTCTCCTTCCCCCCACCTGACAGGACCCGGTGTGTGATGTTCCCCTTCCTGTGCCCAAGTGTTCTCATTGTTCAATTCCCACCTACAAGTGAGAACATGTGGTATTTGGTTTTCTGTTCTTGTGAGAGTTTGCTGAGAATGATGGTTTCCAGCTGCATCCATGTCCCCAAAAAGGACATGAATTCATCCTTTTTTATGGCTGCGTAGTATTCTATGGTGTATATGTGCCACATTTTCTTAATCCACTCTGTCATTAATGGACATTCTGGTTGGTTCCAAGTCGTTGCTATTGTGAATGCAGTAAACATACATGTGCATGTGTCTTTATAGTGGCATGATTTAAAATCCTTTGGGTATATACACAGTAATAGGATGGCTAGTTCAAATGGTATTTCTAGTTCTAGATCCTTGAGGAATTGCCACACTGTCTTCCACAATGGTTGAACTAGTTTACAGTCCCATCAACATTGTAAAAGTGTTCCTATTTATCCACATCCTCTCTAGCACCTGTTGTTTCCTGACTTTTTAATGATTCCATTCTAACTGGTGTGAGATGGTATTTCATTGTGGTTTTGATTTGAATTTCTCTGATGGTGAGTGATGAGCATTTTTTCATGTGTCTGTTGGCTGCATAAACGTCTTCTTTTGAGAAGTGTCTGTTCATATCCTTCGCCCAGTTTTTGATGGGGTTTTTTTTTTCTTGTAAATTTGTTTGAGTTCTTTGTAGATTATGGATATTAGCCCTTTGTCAGATGAGCAGATTGCAAAAATTTTCTCCCATTCTGTAGGTTGCCTGTTCACCCTGATGGTAGTTTCTTTTGCTGTACAGAAGCTCTTTAGTTTACTTAGATCCCATTTGTCAATTTTGGCTTTTGTTGCCATTGCTTTTAGTGCTTTAGACATGAAGTCCTTGCCCAGGCCTATGTCCTGAACGGTATTGCCTAGATTTTCTTCTAGGGTTTTTATGGTTTTAGGTCTAACATTTAAGTCTATAGTCCATCTTGAATTAATTTTTGTATAAGGTGTAAGGAAGGGATCCAGTTTCAGCTTTCTACATATGGCCAGCCAGTTTTCCCAGCACCATTTATTAAATAGGGAATCCTTTCCCCATTTCTTATTTTTGTCAGGTTTGTCAAAGATCAGATGGTTGTGGATGTGTGGTATTATTTCTGAGGGCTCTGTTTTCTTCAATTGGTCTATGTCTCTGTTTTGGTATCAGTACCATGCTGTTTTGATTACTGTAGCCTTATAGTATAGTTTGAAGTCAGGTAGTGTGATGTCTCTAGCTTTGTTCTTTTGGCTTAGGATTGTCTTGGCAATACAAGCTCTTTTTTGGTTCCATATGAAATTTAAAGTAGTTTTTATAGTTCTGTGAAGAAAATCATTGGTAGCTTAATGGGGATGGCATTGAATCTATAAATTACCCTGGGCAGTATGGCCATTTTCACGATATTGATTCTTCCTATCCATGAACATGGAATGTTCTTCCATTTGTTTGTGTCCTCTTTTATTTCACTGAACAGTGGTTTGTAGTTCTCCTTGAAGAGGTTCTTTACATCCCTTGTAAGTTATATTCCTAGATATTTTATTCTCTTGGAAGCAATTGTGAATGAGAGTTCACTCATGATTTGGCTCTTTGTCTGTTATTGGTGTATAAGAATGATTGTGATTTTTCGCACATTGATTTTGTATCCTGAGACTGCTGAAGTTGCTTATCAGCTTGAGGAGATTTGGGGCTGAGATGACGGGGTTTTCTAAATATACAATCACGTCATCTGCAAACAGGGACAATTTGACTTCCTCTTTTCCTAATTGAATACCCTTTCTTTCTTTCTCCTACCTGATTGCCCTGGCCAGAACTTCCAACACTATGTTTAATAGGAGTGGTGAGAGAGGGCATCTCTGTCTTGTGCCAGTATCAAAAGGGAATGCTTCCGGTTTTTCCCATTCGGTATGATATTGGCTGTGAGTTTGTCATAAGTAGGTCTTATTGTTTTAAGATACGTTCCATCAATACCGTTTGCTGAGACCCTTGGGAAAGCGTAGTATTAGTATTAGGGTGAGAGTGACCCGATTTTCTAGGTGCTGTGTGTCACGGCTTCCCTTGGCTAGGAAAGGGAATTCCCTTAGCCCTTGTGCTTCCTGGGTGAGGTGATGTTTCGCCCTGCTTCTGCCCTTGCTCGGTGGGCTGCATCCCCTGTCCTGCACCCACTGTCTGACACGCCCCAGTGAGATGAACCCGGTACCTCAGTTGGAAATGCAGAAATCGCCTGTCTTCTGCGTTGCTCACGCTGGGAACTGTAGCCTGGAGCTGTCCCTATTTGACCATCTTGCAACCGCCCCCTGAGTGCAAGGTTTTATTGAGTGGTGGAGGCGACTCTCAGCAAGATGGATGAAAAGGTGATCTACCCCAGGAGTCAGGCCACCCAGAAGCCAGACTCTTCTCTGACTGCTCCCAACCAAACTTGGCTTGTCATCCAGACATCCCTCCTCTTCTCTCTTTCTCTGCCATGTCATTCCACTGTCGCTGGTCTGCTGATCTGCTCTGGAGCTTGGGTTAATGGGTTTATATGGGGACAGGATAGGGGTTGTGGTGGGCCAAAAGGCAACTTTTTGAACATGAAAACAGAAATGCCTGTTTTGATTTAAGGCCGCATTTATCCAGGTTTGAGGGTGGGGCCTTTGCTGGAAAGCCATCTTTTTCCACTCAGTATTTCCCTGTCTCTTGTCCGTATTATTTCTCCCTCTGAAGAGGTACATCTAATTACCATTAGAATATTAATAATTACCAATGTTAGCTAATTCCTGTTGACAGGGGGCATTGTTTTGGGGAAAACAGCAGTCAGATTCCTCACAGAGGTCTACCTAAGGGTCCCCTGGAAAGGGGAGCTATCGTCTGAGGCTCCAGTTACCTGAGTGTTTGAAGTTCGATGACCTCTAGGTGTAAGATAAAAAAACAAGTTTTATAAGTTAAGTATGCATGGGTTAAACATGTGTATTACACAAGGAAAGAATCTAGTGCCAACGACTATAGAGATAAGAAGTGAAATATGCTAATTATTCTAAAAACACTATTGTGCCTTTTGGTATAGAACAGATGTAAGAATAGCAAGCCTAGACAAAACTATAAAGAGGATATCCATAGAATGTCGATTACTAATACTTATCTTTTGTGATTTTTTAGCCTGAGGTCCCTGATCTCTTCACATTGGTACTTTGGGTACTCTTCTGGGTTGACAGAGGTAAATCTATCAGTTTCCCAGGCCCTTACTATGGTACAATGAATCCAAGGCTCTATTCCAGTGACTTACTGTAAAAGATCAAGGTGGCCACTTTCAGGAGGTTCTCTAACATACTATCTCGTCCCAGGGTATTTCTGCAGCTTCCTCCTGATAACAGGGGCTACCCAAGTAACAAATTTATCCTTTAGAATTAGTTGTCTCTTGACTGATTCAGGAGATAGAGAGGTGTGTTATATCAAGGCTTCTCTTAGCCTTTCCAATATGGCAGTTGGCTTTTTATCAAATCCATGGTCGATCGTAGATAACTTAGAGTGATTGAGAGGCTTGGTCTTAGTCCTACGTAAGCCCTCCATTATGCACACCTGAAAGTGTTTCCTTTTTCAGTCTCCCATTTCATTACTGGGATCCCATCCAGGGGTCCTTCACTGGTACTACATTTTTATCCAGCTGGCTAATGTTTGCCCCCTTCCCTGATGCTATATGTAATACAAAGCTCATTCCCAAATCTCTCTACCATTTGTAGATTGACTTGCTTCTCAGTGTCCATCAGGATCTGATTCAAAAGTAACATAACAGTTCTGCAGGAGAGTTCAAACATTTGGGTGAAATTCTGGAAAGTCTCTATATATCTGTAAGGGTCATCTGAAAACTTATAAAGATGCTCCTTAATTTGACTTAAGTCTTGCAGAGAGAAGGAGATCTGGACCTTACTGGGGCCAAATTCACCAGACATCTGTTAGAGGGACAAGAGTGAAACTGGGGCTTGTTTAGGGCAAAGATTCTAGAAGGGGGCAAGTGAGCAGCTGAAGCTGGATAGGGAGATCAGCATGAACCTGGAGGAGCAGGGTTGGAGGGAGCTGGCTCCTCTACTAGGAGAACCTCTGGCATTTGTTTCCTTAGTTCCCTGAGATTCTCCCTGGCAGCCTCTCCTAAGATGGTAAACAGGAGAGCTAAAACAATCCCATAGTGTCAGCAAAGGTTGGAATTGCCCTGCAAAGTAGAGAAAGCCTGCCTGTATGGGACCTCAGACCACTTGTCCTCATGTTTATAGAAAAGGTCCAATTGCCACACGATATATACATGAATGGTTCCTTCCTGAGGCCAGACCAGTCATTGCTGTAAATCATAATTTGGGCAAATCTTTGTACAGAGGGCTATGAGGCATTTTTCTCCAGATCCTGAGGGTCAAAGCATTCCTAATGGATCTGGATATACTCCAGAGGAGTATAAGCTGGGGTCCATGAGGAGAGCTAGTTACCCATTCTGAAAGACAGGTAACTAGTGGCATCCCTCATTTCCCTTCTTTCTTTCAGTGAAAACTTGAGGTGTGATGGAGAGAGAAAGAAGCATACATCTTTCCTTTCCATCTTTTTATCCCCGAGTCCCAGAGAGCTTGGCAGGTGCCACCCATAAGTACCAATGCAGCATGCACCCATAAAGCAGGGAAGGCGTAGAGAATAGGAATTATCTGCACTTGTCTATGCCTCTATCTTCCCCTGATCTCAACAACCTTTGAGTTCCCTGGGCCTCACTTATACCATGGAGCATGGCCTCCTATGGAGTGGGGGTTTAGTCACAGGATTTGGTCATGGCCATTTACATTGTGCCTGTTCCTGGCTTTGGATCCTTGAGATACCTTATTGCAACGGCAGAGGGGCAGTGTGACAGCCTTCTGTATCCCCAGATCTTTCCCAGTGTCCCAAAAGAATCAGATCACACATGGGCTTGAAGGATGAATGCAAGGTTTTATTGAGTGGTGGAGGTGGCTCTCAGAAAGGTGGATGGGGTGCTGGAAAGGCGGGTGGAGTAGGAAGGTGATCTTCCCTTGGAGTCGGGCCACCCAGGAGCCAGACTCTTCTCCAACCACCAATGGCCGAACTTCCCTCAGTGTCCAGGCATTCCTCCTCTTCTCTCTCTGTCACATCATTTGGCCATGACTGGTCTCCTGATCTGCTGGTCTGCTCTGGAACTTGGGGTTCTAGGTTTATATGGGAGAGAGATAAGGGAGGTGGCAGGCCAAAAGGCAACTTTTGAGTTGAATATATCATCTTTAGAGCTCAATAAACAAAAAGAGAAATGCTTGTTTTTATTTAGGGCCATGGGTATCTAGGCTTGAGGATGGGGCCTTTGCCGGAGAATTGCTCTCTTCCACTCAATATTTCCCTTTCTCTTATCTGTATCATTATGGTCCCATGAAAATACCACGTCACCATATTTGTCGAACAAAGATACTTTGATCTCTTACAAAACAATGAACAAGTGAACTTCTGGGAAATATTACAGATGACTGTAGTCTTGATATAAAAAGAGTCTCAAGTTGGAAGTCACTGTGGTAGACTTATTTCAGTGAAGTGCCATTCTGGTAAGCAGGCTAGAAACACTGACAACAATTCACATTTTGGTTGATTTATGGTTACCTCCCTAACTTAAAATGATTGATTGAGTCATTTTCTATAACAAGTAGTGGTCTGTAACAGTCACTGCTTGTTATAGAAAATAGACTTCACTAAGTATTCCTCTACCTTTACATGCTTCATTTAACCCAAAATTCATATCAGGACTACCACAAACCTGCCTAGGAGTGATACCAACTGTCTTGGTAGGGTGATTGTCTATTAACTGCCTCTAAATGTTCTTACCGCCTTCTCTTTCACTAGTAATATTTCTTTCTCCAACTCAAACTATTGCCTAATCATCTCTTATTGGCATAAAATAGTACCAATACTCACCTGCTTTTATTCCTGATCAAGATATTAATAATACAAGATCAATATGTGCTAACTTGAATAGCTATTGACTACAATAGCTATTGACCCCTCTGAATTTCTTATGTTAAAGCCACAATATGCAATGTGAAGGTATTTGAAAGTTGAATCTTTGAGAGATAATTAGATTTAGATGAGGTCATATGAGTGGAAACCCCACGATGTGATTTGTGACTCTCGAGGAGAAACCAGAGAACTTGCTATTCTCTCTCTCTCTCTCTCTCTCTCTCTCTCTCTCTCTCTCTCTCTCTATGTGAGGACGGAGCAAGTTGTCCCTCTGCAAACCAGGAAGGGACCTTCACCAGGAACAGAATTGTCTTGCTCCTTGATCTTTGACTTCCCAGCCTTCAAAACTGTGAGAATAAAAGAATTTGTTGTTTAAGTCACACAGTATATTATATTTTTATCTACATGTATAATAAGTGTTGGTCAATTTGGAGAAGATGGAACCCTTGTTCCTTGTTGGTGGGAATATAAATGCTGCAACCACTGTGAAAAATGGTAATTTACATTAAAACAGTAATTTATATTAAAAATAGAATTAACACATGATCCAGCATTCTCACGGAATATATACCCAAAGGAAATGAAATCAGCATGTTGAGAAGCTATCTGCAGTTCTATGTTTATTGCAGCATTATTAACAATAACCAAGGTGTGTCCACTGCTGTTGCTTGGACCAACAAGTGAGAAACCTAAGACATGGTTGGGCCTACAATTTCAGTTACAAAGAAGAATAAAAACTATTCTAGAGATCTGTTGGACAACATGTTGTGCTTATAGTTATCAATACTCAGCTGTATACTTAAATTTTTAAAGAATTAACACGTGAAATAATATAATTATATAATTTTTCAGATAATATGATCTCATATGTATACTTAATTTTAAATGTATACATAATTTTTTTTTTTTTTTTTTTTTTTTTTTTTTTTTTTTTTTTTTTTTTTTTTT
>NW_016806320.1:2543515-2547847 GCF_001698545.2 Rhinopithecus bieti
TGATCCGCCCGTCTCGGCCTCCCAAAGTGCTGAGATTACAGGCTTGAGCCACCGCGCCCGGCCAGTATACATAATTTTTTAAGAGGGTAGATCTCACATTATGCTTGTTCATGGTTTTAGCTATAATTTTTAAGTCACATGAAGAAAAATTTTAAGAAAGAAGCCATGCAGATGAAAAATAGACACAAGAAAATATACTCAACATAATTAACCTGAGGAAACTAATGCTATAATGAGATATTGCTACATATTTATAAACATAGTCCAAAAATTTAAAATATAATTGCACCATATACCTCAAGGATGTAAAGAAACTAGGTCACTTGCATATTACTAGTAGAAATGTACAAGACTACAAATAACTACCTTGGAAAAGTTTGCGATGTAACGACAATATTGCCCAACAAGCACACATCTAAGAGCAATGAAGGCAGGTTCATCCAAAAACCTGTGCAAAAATGTTTACAGTAACTTATTCTCAATAGCCAAAGCATTGAAACAACTTAGGTGTCATGTCCTTCAATAGACCAATGGATAAACAAATTGTGGTATATAAATACTTTAAAATACTATTCAGCAATAAAAAAGGAGCATACTGAAACATAAAAAATCTGACTGAATATCCAGAGAATATGCTGAGGAAAAAACAAACAACTACTAAAAAAGTACATAGTGTAGAATTTAATTTATGTAATATTATTGAAATAATAAAACTATAGAAAACCATAAAGAGCTAAATCTCTTCCACAGGGAACACATTAGTGGCTCTGAAGATTTAGTGAAGGAGTAGGGTAGGAGAGAAGTGAGCGTGGCTATAAAAGGGCAACATACGGAATTCTTGTAGAGATGGAAATATGGCACATCCTTAGCCTATTAATGTCAATATTCTGACTGCGATATTGTACTGTGCTTTTGCAAGATGTTAGCGTTATAGGAAATTATGTAAATGGTCATTGGATCTCTTTACATTATTGCTTAAAGGTACATGCGAATCTACAGTTATCCAAAAATAAAAATTTAAACAAATTAATACTAGCTTAACATATAAGATTATGTATCAGAGATGTGATTACATAATTGCAAATATCTCTCACTGTTGTTTAAATAAATGAATTAAAGCATTTATATGCTTATACAGGATAGCATTTGATAAGATAACTTCTAATAAATATACTAATGTAAAATAACAACAATGAGCCAAAAAAATCATAAACATAAAAAAACAGATATGTGTTATTATAAACATTCTTCCATTAGGAGAAAAGAGACGTTTGAACTGAAATAGAAAATGTCTAGTTAATTAATGTTATAACAAATAAAATTGAACTATAATATTTAGATTCATAATCTCCTTTGAAAATAGAAAATGATCAAACTTTTTTGGAATTAATGTTTCAAGTGTAGAACTCTGACTATTCCTGAAAATTAACTTCTATTTAAGTAATGTAAAAACTGAAGGAAAAGAAGGCCAATAATGTTAGTTTTCAGCACATTGCTGTCTACCTTGATGAAACTGAAAATGTATAATATTGTTCAATTTCATATCAGCATTTTTCAATGCACGCAATGTACTCAGGAGCTGACTATTCTAATAATAGATTACTGCAGTGTGCTGGGCCACTGAGAAGCATGCCACAATAATGAGTTCAAACCAGATTCATCTGAGGCATAAAAATATAATGATAATAATATAATGATAATGATGATAAAGTGACTTGCGCTAGGTCACTGTAGTGAGTCAGTAGTAAATGTAGTTGAAAACTTAGGTGTTCAGACTATCCACTAAATCATGCTGCCTCTTCAATTTTAAACACTCAATAATAATGCATATTCATTAAACATGTAACAGCAAAAATTAAAAAGCAATACTTTCTGGCTGCCTAGAGAGGAACAAATGGTTTTTACTTCTGGTCATTTTCTTTCTTCAACTATGGTATTACCTAAGATATTAATCTCCTTTATTATTTCTGGAAACTAACTGTTAGCTTTAACTGACTGCTTGTTGCCAGGTATATCTTTCGCTATGCTTAGAGGAACAGAGAAAATCCAATGGCATTGTCAAATGAGGCCATTGTACTAGTTTGGAAACTTGGTGACTGTAACAACAAAAATGTATTTTCTCACATTCTGGAGACTGTGTAAATTAATATAAGCACCGTTTAAAATTTATTCAACATTCCTCACTATCACCTCAAGATCAAGATCAGTGGATCAGCAGAATTGATTCTTTCTCAGGGCTTCAAGGGAAGGGTCTGTTCCAGGCCTCTTTTCTTGGCTTATAGACAGCTGTCTTTTTCTCCTTGTGTTCTCATATTATCTTCCTTCTTTTGATGGCTGGGTACAACTTACCTCTCTTTAGAAGAACAGCAGTCCTGTTAGATTAAGGCCCACCCAAGAGACCTCATTTTAATTGAATTACCTGTATAAAGATTCTGTCTCCAAATATGGTCACCTTGGGAGGTACTAGGGGTTAGTACTTCAACATACACATTTTTGAGGGTGCACAATTCAGCCCATAAGAGACAAAACTTCAACTTTTGTTTCATTTAAGATATGAGAATAAAAATACGAAACTGAATAAATAAATTTGGAGCTTTTCTTTGAAAGCACCATCAAATGTTAGATATAAATATCTAACTTTACAAAGATAGGAAGTTAGGGATGTGTTTAACTTTGATAGTGATTTAGCTATCTTATAGAACTGTAAATGAGCATCAACAAAATATTAGAATTATTCTCCATGTAATATAAATCAATAATTGGAATACATAATTTTACTAAGAATGACTGGGTAAAAATTAACAACATTATGGCAATTAATTATTTCATTTAAAATATAATTAAGAGCTACTGTTGCCTCTATTTACAGAATTATAAAAGACAACCAATAGCCATGAATGTCTTCTGATGTATCTCTTTTTGAGAGATGGAATAGTCATTTGAGTTAAATGCTTCCATTGTTAAAGAGCACTTTGAGAATTATCAACATTAAAAGGGTGTCTATGATACCTATGTCAATAATCATTAACACAACAAGTATCAAAATGTTTTAAAACAACAATTTATTAGCTCTTCACTATGATTCTAGTGTCTTACTGGGGGGCATGACACTGTTTTATCACACAGCACCATTCAATTTCCTTTTAAAATGAATGTTTCATAAATTTTATTATTCACATTGATAACATTGATAGAGTAGTGGAATTAAGGGATTGGTTATAAAAGCAGTATGACTAAGATACCATGTTGATTTGTCTGTTCTTGCCAGTGATGTAATAGCTATTTCTGCAAGGAGTTTGTCTTGGAACATATTTATTAGAAATGTTAAAACTCAAAAGTGAAAATTAAAAAAAAATAGTTTTTTTTTTTTTTTTTTTTAATTTAAAGGTACACATGCAAAGCAGGGGAGAGAGAGAGAAAAAAATTAATAATCTTACAAAAAGCAACACGAGGAGTCAATTTCCAATATGATTAAACTTTTGTTTTAGCATTACACATATAGTATTCCAAAATGTATGTATTTTATATATAAGATTCCATAAAGGTTAGAAAAATCAATCAGCTGTATTTTACTTGCCATGCCTGCTGAGTTTAACCAATATAATATAATGGATACTATTCTGTATTTTAGTTTTGTCCAAGCCTGATTGATTCTCTATAAACCCATCATAAAGGTCAGTATATTGTAGGTCAAAGAACTATTTTGTAAGACGGAGAAAAAAGAAGAGGGAGGGTAAGAATAAGCACATGCAACCTGTGGAGGTATAGATTTAATCAGCCTACATTTTAAAAATATAGTAGCAGTAGTTCCCAAGAGCCTTGTAAAATATTTATGTGGCATAGAATTTTATAATATGGAGAAAACTTTCCTCCATCAACTTTTTTTGTAGCCTGAGGACTGAAACGGTCATTTACAGATTTGAGTATTTGGAACATAAAAATATAGTAAGCTGAGCAAGTGAATAGAGGGCATTGTGGTATAATGTGCCTATGCCTATCATAACCAACACCTAATATCATACTATATTAAACAATCTGAAGAAGCAAAATAGCACTTGTAATATACAACATAAAAGGACAAGAACTTGTCGCTGCTTATTGTCACTGTTTATACAGGTATAAAATAAAGACTGCATGCATCATATATTATAGAATTTATTTTAGAATACACAGGAAATAACATGAATGCAGTTTATGCACTAATTTAGAGAATCCCACCTTGACATGTATTATAGTTTCTTGTCCTCCTTGGGGGGCATAGATCCTAAATTAAAATATATATATATATATATATATAAATAATATTTATAAATATTTATAAATATATTTAAA
>NW_016806320.1:2548122-2557969 GCF_001698545.2 Rhinopithecus bieti
AATATATTTAAATATATAAATATATTTTTAGCACTAGCCTGCATTTATATGTTTATTATATTTATTTATATTACATCATATTTATGAAAACATAATTTTAAATGTTTTATAGTGATTATAGGTTAGCTACTTGGTAACAAAACTTCAACTGAAAACTCATTTCTTCTCACAATTAGTTTGAATTTCATTGGCACTTCAACACTTTGAATGTGCTTTTATATGTATTAACACTGTTGTTATTTCTATTGCTATTTCTATTTCTTAGAGGGCAAGACTGTGTGTCTTACCACAAACCCATAACTCCTTGAATGCAATACTGAAATACAAAAATAATTCAAAAAATTTAATTTAATTTTTTCACAACTCTGTAGGCAGAAAAATTGACCTGAGTTGACATGAGACAACGTACAGATTAGTTTGAAAATCCAGCCATTTCACTAAGAGATAGAAATATGTTGGCTGCCACAGATCACGCTGGGTCTATTTTATGGTAGATAAATTTAACATGGAGAACAAAGCAAAATGAAATGGAATTCTGAAATATATATAGCCCAAAAGGATTAGGATAAAAGACTGCCTATCTTTTTTCCATAGAAATATGAGGACAGCAAGACTTGTAAAGTTTGAGTTGCTCAAGATATTGTTATTCACCTCAATTCAAGAAACTAGTTTTTGCCATTTACATTTATTCATTGTGAGAGAATTAAAACCAAGGATTTAAATAATATGTCAAATATCCCACACCTAAATATTGTCTGTTGTGACAATAACATTTCTGTGTGACAATCAGCTCACATTCTTAGTAGTGTGCTATCTTGCCTTTAGGGGATTTTATTTCTTGGATTTCTGTTTCTTGTTGTTTATTTGTATAGATTATTATGCAGATCCCATGTAATTGCTATATAAATATTATTTCTGATGTGGTTAAAATAGATTTTTACATCAACTAAAGTAAATTTGCTCATCAGTTTTCCACATTGAGTTCTGTAAATTAATGTAAGCACCTTTTAAAATTTATTCAACATTCCTCACTATCACCTCTATCATACTTTTCAATCATACCCTTATAGTAGCCTCAGATATTTCTCTTTACACCATTTCAGCCATTTACAAAAAAATTCCTCTTCTTCCTAGAACTTTATTATCTGACTGTGCCACTTGACGTACTTTTTTTTTTGATGTTATGAAGCTTATTTATTTAAATTAAAAATATTTATTTATCTATTCTCCTTTTTACCTTTCTTTTTTTTTATTATTATTATACTTTAAGTTCTAGGGTACATGTGCATAACGTGCAGGTTTGTTATATATGTATACTTGTGCCATGTTGGTGTGCTGCACCCATCAACTCGTCAGCACCCATCAATTCGTCATTTATATCAGGTATAACTCCCAGTGCAATCCCTCCCCCCTCCCCCCTCCCCATGATAGGCCCCGGTGTGTGGTGTTCCCCTTCCCGAGTCCAGATGATCTCATTGTTCAGTTCCCACCTATCGTACTTTAAGTTTATTTGTCATTTTGCTCAAATATGATTTCAACAGAGAAGACCCCTGTATATCCTCTGTAAAATAGCCTTCCTGCCATTAACACACTTTCTCCTCTCACTTTATTCTATTCGATAATAGTAATTCTTACGTTAAATTATATTGTCATTTATTTATTTATTAGATAATTATTTTCCTTTGCCTAGCATGTCAGCCTGTTGAAGGATTTACTTCCATGAACTTCTTTATGTCCACCTATCATATACTAGAAGCATGATCTAATAGTAGTTGGCAATAAATGAATGAATATTCCATCATCAAGATACAGAATTTTTCATCAACAATTTGCCTATTGCAATTAACCTTCCAAGATATGTGTTTGCATTTCTTTATGTGGACCTCCTGCAGCCTATTTTCTCCTCCTATGGCCAGATAAATAATTTTATAATAAAGTTGATTATTTTTCATCCAATGTTCCATCCATACCAAGAGCCGAAGCATTTCAGTGACTTGTTATGAATACTTTTGATGTTTCAGAAGGCTCTCCACTGACCTATTCCTGTCTACTTCTTCGACTTACTTACTCTCATCTGCTTACGCCCTTTAATTCTTTTTGTTCCAACCTCGGTAATCTTCTTTAAGTTTCTGTTATACTGTTTTCCATTCTTTCTCCATATAGGCTACTGTCAAGGAGAATTCCTTACTCTAGAAATCTCTTTTCTTCTTACAATATACTATTTTGTCTTAGATAACTCTCTGCTTCAAATCTAAATTTTTAAATCAATTTCTTTATGGGACATTTATTTGATTCCCTAGAAAATGTCATCTTTCTCAATATGCATCCAAAGCATAAAAAGTTCCCCTTTGTGCAGTTATCTCAGTTGTAGTTTTGCATGTGTGTGTATGTACATATATGTGTGACTATTTGACAAATGCCTGTCTCATCCATTAATTAGTAAACTTCATCATAATAGATGCTAAATTTTTCCTTTAGTGTCCTTCACTGTTTGATCACACAATGTCCAACACATACAGAAACTCAATTACTATTTTTAGAGTGAAGGAATGATGTGTTGAATGAAGAAATAATATCCTTGTCTGTAGGCATCCATTTTACTACAAAGGAAGAAACTGGAATGCTGATATATACTGATTCTAACTCATGAAAAAAGCATAAATAGAAAATGCACTTAAAACACTAACTTTCTACACAATACTTTTTCTTTTTTCTGTTACATATTTTTCAATTCATTCAATGTTTTCACTGAGTTAACAGACATCTTGTGATTCTTTGAGTGGGTAGTCTTCCTGCTAACATAGAGCTAATGATATAGCTCAAACACAAATCAAAAATCATAAGTATTTTAGGGAGCAGAAAAGTATAAAATATATAAAGTCTAATTGATATCATTGACGTTTCAGTATGTGTAATAATAGGATGATGTACTCCAATAAAATGCAAAGAGAAAAGTCAAATTAGCTTATCTCTTCAATGGACAAATCAGACAAATAACTTGTACAAGACAAAGAAGTAGTAGGAGAAAAAGTATAAAGCAAATAATATCTCAGAAGGTAGAACATATGTATGATTCAACTTTTTCACACACATACATATATACAATATATACAAGCAATAATTTTAAGCAATAATTTAGAAATGAAAATATAAAATATAACAAAATAAACCCTACGCACATATGAATATGCACATATATATAATTAAAGTATGTATAAGTAATTTGAATTGTTGAAATACTTGTTTTAGCAATATTTATTTACATCCTGAGTTTCATGACTTAGAAGAGATTTGGGGATGCACCACATTTCATAAAAAGAGACTGCCAAAATCACTTGTCAATCACTCCCATAAATTTTATTATTTTATTTGTTACAGACAGCGTATTAAATTGTTTTCTTGGTCAATAGTAATTCAATAATTGTTATGTATAGGGTTTCCTGCTTTTTAAGCAACAATTCAGTCATAAGAATAGAAAATAAAGCAAAATGAACCAAATAATATGTATGTCCCCTCAATCACCTGATTTTTAGTAGGACCTGTAGCAAATGAGGGATTAGAATACATTTAACATGATTATTGTATTAATGAAAAATTTTAAACCACAAATGTGAGATTCCAGTTTTGCTCTTTCAGTAACAACAATTCAAGGTATTTAACTTAACATAGTCAATTTAGCATCATATGGAAGGAATTACAGATGTAAAAATACTAACAAATATTTGTGGGTATCTAATGTTTTGAGTCATGAAAAGATACAGCCCTGATTCTGTAAAAGTATGCTAGTATTTCCAGTAACATATAAAAGGTCATGGTGTAAGTAGGTAACCTTGCCTTGTACCATATCTTAGAAATAAAGCTATTCGTTTTTCTCCATTGATTATGATGTTAGCTGTAGGTTTTTCAATAGCCTCAATTGCATTGAGGAAATTTTCTTCCATGCTCAATTTGTTCATTTTTTTTTTTTAATGAGGAAAGGGCATTTAGCTTTGGTTAAACGCTTTTCCTGCATCAGTTAAAGTGATCTTTTTTTTTTTTTTTAACTTTCAGTCTGTTAATGTGATAAATCTCACTGATTTATTTGCATGTGTTAAACCTACCTTGATTGTCAGAGGTAAATTTCATTTGGGTATAAAGTAGAATCTTTTTAATTCAGTTTGCTAATATTTCATTAAGAATTTGCACATTAATGTTTATCAGGGATACCAGTGTGTGTGTGTGTGTGGGTGTGGGTGTGTGGTGTATTTTCCTTGTGGTATCCTTTGTCTGACTTGGTGATGCTGGTCTCATAAAATGTGTTTGAAAATATTTCCTCTTGTTCTATATTTTGGAAGAATTTAAGAGATATTAGTACTCTTTTTTGAATATTTCATAGAATTCAGCCTGCACTTCAGTTTGTTGGGAAATTTGTAAATTACTACTTCAATTTCTTTATTTGTTATTCTTCTGCTTATGTTATTTATCCTAATTCAATCTTGGTAGATTTTCTTTAAAACCTAACCTTAGGAAATTTTTATAGATGTTTATCATTCTCCCTTACATCATTCAATTTGTTGGCATATAATTCTTCACAATACTCCCTTCTAATAATTTTTTATTTCTGAGACATCTATTATAATGTCTCCACTGTCATTTCTGATTTTATTTGAATCTCCTCTCTATTTTCTTAGTCTATCTAAGAATTGGTCAATTTTATTTATTTTTTAAAGCAACTATTTGTTTTATTTTGGTTCGTTCTTCCATTCTCTATTACTGTTCTGATCTAAATTATTTCTTTCTTCTGCTAACTTTGAGTTTGGTTTGCTCTTCTTTCTATAGCTCCTTAAAGCATAATATTAGGCTGTGTATTTGTGATATTCTTTTATAATGTAGGCATTTATTACTATAACCTTCTTTTTTGGAAATTCTTTTGCTGCATCTACTAGGTTTTGGTATTTTGTATTTTCACTGTAAAACTACAAAATACCAACTATGAACCAGTAGTTGATCCACTGTTTGTTCCCCTTTGACACACTGGTTGTTCAAGAACATGTTTTTCAATATACATATAGTTATACATGTTCCAAATTGCCTTCTGTTTTTGATTTCTAGCTTCATACCATTGTGGTCAGAAACAATATTTGATATGATTTCAATCATATTAAGTTTGGTATCATGTATTTTGTGGCCTATCATATGGTTTATCTTGGAGAATGTTCCATGCACAGTAGAAAATAATGTGTATTTTGCTCCTGTTGCATGGAAAGTTTTGTATATGTCTATTCAGTTTATTTTCTCTAAAGTGAAATGCAAGTTCAGTATTTTCTCATTAATTTTCTGTCTGATTGATCGATCCACAGTTGAAACTGACATATTGAACTCCCCCAGTATTATTTCACTACTATCTATTTCTCTTTTCATTCTTTATATATTTAGGTATTCTGATATTGAGTACATATATATTTACAATTGCTATGTCCTCTTGATATAACGACAGCTTTATCTTTAAATTGAGACCATCTCTGCCTTTTGTGACGGTTTTGAAATTGAAATTCATTTTGTCTGATATAAATATAGCGACAGCTGCTATCTTTTAGTTATTATTTACATGGAATAACTTGCTTCTTTTGTTCACTTTCGGTCTATGTGTATCTTTATAGCTAAATTGGATATCTTGTAGATAGCATGTAGTGGTTGTTTTTGTTTTTTAGGTTTGTTTTTTCTCCCATTTTGTCACTCTGTGTTTGTTGTTTGGAGAATTTAATAACATTCAAGGTTATTATTGATAGGTAAAGACTTACTACTGCCATTGTGATCATTATTTTCTCTTTGTTTTATGGATCTTTTATCCCTTTCATCCTCTCTCGCTGTCTACTTTTGTGATACTGTGATTGTGTGTAGGGCTAAGCTTTGATTTTATTGTCTATCATTTGTCTGCTATGTTTTTGCTTTGTCACTATCCTGAGGCTTACATAAAACTTCCTATAGCTGTAACAGTAGATTTTACATTGTTAGAACTTTGACTTCAATTGCATATAAAACTCCCAAATTTTACCATCTCCCCCGTAATTTATATTTTTGATGTCACAATTTATATCTTATATGTATTGTGTATTATTTAACAAATTATTGTACTTACAGTTTTTTAACTTTTTTATCTGCTAACTTATGCTACAAATTTAAATGATTCTCAAACTGTCATTATAGAATTAGAGTGTTCTAATTTTGACTATATATTTACCTTTATCATTAAGTGCACTTTCATAATGTTGTCATGGTATTTACTAGTGTCCTTTTGTTTCCACTTAAGAATTCCCTTAAGCATGTGTGTGTGTGTGTGTGTGTGTGTGTGTGTGTGTGTCAGGTCCTACCTGATGAACTATCTCAGTTTTTACTTTTCCAGAAAATGCTTTATATTGTCTTCGTTTCTGAAGAACACATTTACTAGATTCAGTATTCTTGTTTGGCTGGTTTTATTTTTCAGCACTTTTGAATATATTACCTCATTCTCCTCTAGTCTGCAAAGTTTCCGCAGATAATTTCATTAATAGTCTGATGAAGAATCCCTTGTAGTACCACGTCACTTTTCTCTTACTGCTTTGAGAATTCTCTTTGATGTTGACTTTTTTTTTTTTTTTTTTTTTTTTTTTTTTTTTTTTTTTTTTTTTTTAGAGGGAATCTCTGTCTGTCACCCAGGCTGGAGTGCAGTGGCGTGACCTCGGCTCACTGCAAGCTCCGCCTCCCGGGTTCACGCTGTTCTCCTGCCTCAGCTTCCCGAGTAACTGGGACTACAGGCGCCCGCCACCACGCCCGGCTAATTGTTTTTTCTATTTTTTAGTAGAGACAGGGTTTCACCGTGTTAGACAGAATGGTCTTGATCTCCTGATCTCGTGATCTGCCCGCCTTGGCCTCCCAAAGTGCTGGGATTACAGGTGTGAGCCACTGCGCCAGACCCCCAATGTTGGCTTTTGACAATTTGACTACAATATGTATCTGTGAGGGCCTTGGTTGATTCTTCTTGAGTACTTTTAAGCTTCATAGATTTGGTTGTCAATACCTCTCCCAAGACTTGAGACGTTTTCAGGAATTACTTTATTAAATAAGCTTTCTGATGCTTTCTCTCTTTGTTCCTTCTGGAAGGGGATATATTTTAAATTAAATAGACTTTCTTTATTCTTTTTTTTTTTTTCTCTGACTGGAAAATTTCAAAAAACCTATCTTAAAATTTATACATTCTTTCTTCTGGCTGGTCTAGTCTAGTTTTAAGCTCTCTAATTTATACTTTTTATTTTATTCATTAAATTCTTCAACTCCAATATTTCTATTGGTTCTTTGTTACGATTTGTAATTTTGTTGAATTTCTCATTCAGACTATGAATTTTCTAGTGATTTTTTTGAAGTGTTTGTCTCTGTTCTCTTTTATCTTGCTATGTTTTCTTAAGATTATTACTTTGATTTCCTTTTCAGGTATGGGTCAGTTGTTGAAGAACTTTTGCGTTTCTTTGCCGATACTATGCTTTCTTGCTTTTCTATGTTTATTTTGTCCTTGTATTTATATCTGTGTGTCTGGTGGAGCAGTCACCTACTCCAGACTTTACAGATTGGCTTTCATAGAGAAACTTTCACTTGCACATGGGTCTGAGGATGCCTGTAGAATGGGTTGTAGTGGCTCCGGTTTTGGGTGGATGCAGTGATACAGTGTCCATGCAGCTTTGCCAGCTATGATCAATCTCAGTGATGCCTGCAGGTGCCTTGGCGTCCAAGGCTGCAGAAGTTTGTAACGATTGTGGCGGTAGCATGAGGTATTCATTTCTTTGGTCGCAAGGATATTTTGTGGGTTCCTGTTCCGTTTTTTCCTACAGTGGGGAGGTCTCAGCTGAGGGCGTCCCTCTTGGTATCAGGTCTAATGTGGCCCACAGTTTGCTGAAACAATGTTAGATTCTAGGGCCCAAGTGATTGGAGTGGCTCTGGGGCCAGGATCTTTAACTCAGGGTCTCACAGAACTGTAGTGTCACCTAGGACCTGGGTGTGTGTTCAGTCTCTCAGAGAGGTAGATGCAGATCCCCACACAGCCATGATCTGTGATTGCAGGTATACCCCAGCAGCTCAGGCCCAGAGAGCCACGAAGCAGATGTGTCGCTGCTCCTGGGTTGCCCCACTGGCTTATCTCTGGAGAAGAAGGGGTATTCTGGAGACTTGGAACCTTCAAAGTAGGGCACAGCTGCAATTCATTTCCCAGACCTAACAGGGCACATTGGCAACTCAGGTTCTGGGGAATGAGACACTGTGTCGTGGTAACTCTGGGTCTTGAGATGTGGAAAATGGCAGTATCCCAGTTTCTACAAGGCTGAGTGCATTAACATCAAGGAACAAGGATTGGTGGGGTGTAGCTATGTCTCAGGCCCAAATGACTTCACTCTTTGGGGAGGCAAAACACCATAGCAGCTCAGACTCTGGAAAGCTCGTCCAGTTTTCTGGAGGCAGTTCACTGTGATTGTTCAGCTCACAGGGCACAGTGGTTTAGCCAAGACTGTTTCCCTGGGATGCAAGGCACCATGTCAACTTGGCCCATAATTTTTCATCTTGGTCATGATTCTGTTTCCCAAGGTGGTAGGGCATCATGTCAGCTGACAGAAATTATTTTTATCAGTAAGAAAAAAAAAATCCTATAACTAGATACAATGACAAAGTACTGAAGATTTATGTCTCTGGAATATAGCATATTGAATAAATATTTTTTGAACTGATGCCTTGTTATTCCAACACACTGGTCTCATCTGAACCTATATCATCAGTCCCCCCGCCCTGGGAGCTTGTAGTAAATGTAGAATTTCAGATCTACCTCAGACTTATTAAATAAGAATCTGCATTTAAGCTTCTGAGCTGATATGTATGCATATCAAATTTTGAGAAGCAGGGGTCTTAAAAGTAAACCCTCTACATAAAACTCACATTTATCAGAATAAGAAATAAGAGATCAGAAATTTTTTGGAGTTATGAAGAAGAAAAAGGAGGGGGTCCACAAATGCAAACTAAATGGAAAATAAGCCTAAAAGAATGCTGGATTTACGTGATTTATAATATATTCATACTGCATTTGTCTTCCTCTCAGGAAATATAAATACCATCTTCTCAGATAATCAAACTACAAATCCAGGATTAACTGTTAATCATTCTCTTTTCTGCACATCCCAAATCTAATCCTTCAACAAGTACTGCTAACTCTACCCCTAAACTTAAACATTTCTTTTCATCTTCACTCTAGCATTGAGTCCGCATTGGTCAAGATCTGACATGAAGGTTGACATTTATATTCTATTTTATTCAGATTCAAAAAGTCTCAGTTACCTGTAAGACTCTGATGCACAATTTTTACCTTCAATATTCCAAGTAAGATAGAAAGATATATGCAGGTAGAATCTAGTTAATAAAACCATTCTGGAGATTTTCTCATAGAAGAAAAAGATAAAAATTAGCTTTTGCCAGCCTGCTAGTAGGGCAAGGGGTAAGTCAGAAAAAAATTAATTGCAGATCTGATCCTTGAACTGTTAGAAAATTTGTAGGTATTTCATAGATATTTGCAAAATGAATCCATACAGCTGCTGCGGAGGGAGGGTTTTGGGCTTAGCACATCTTAGGCACAGGGAATTACATGCTTTTTTTTTTTTTTTTCTTCTTTTTTTCTTTTTTATTTCATTTTATTTTATTTTATTTTTTTTTATTATACTTTAAGTTCTAGGGTACATGTGCATAACGTGCAGGTTTGTTACATATGTATATTTGTGCCATGTTGGTGTGCTGCACCCATCAACTCGTCAGCACCCATCAATTCATCATTTATATCATGTATAACTCCCCAATGCAATCC
>NW_016806320.1:2559328-2566640 GCF_001698545.2 Rhinopithecus bieti
TGATTCTTCCTATCCATGAGCATGGTATGTTCTTCCATTTGTTTGTGTCCTCTTTGATTTCACTGAGCAGTGGTTTGTAGTTCTCCTTGAAGAGGTCCTTGACATCCCTTGTAAGTTGGATTCCTAGGTATTTTATTCTCTTTGAAGCAATTGTGAATGGAAGTTCATTCCTGATTTGGCTCTCTGCTTGTCTGTTACTGGTGTATAAGAATGCTTGTGATTTTTGCACATTAATTTTGTATCCTGAGACTTTGCTGAAGTTGCTTATCAGCTTAAGGAGCTTTTGGGCTGAGACAATGGGGTTTTCTATATATACAATCATGTCATCTGGAAAAAAAGTTTAGAATGACAGAGAGCTCTGTGGACAATGCATATTAAACATTTAAACTTTGTCCTGGAGACATTTGGAAGTTAATACAGTTTTTTCACACTATAAAGATTCATTTTTTGGCTGGGCACAGTGGCTCACGTTGTAATCCCAGCAATTTGGAAGGCTGAGGAGGCTGCATTACCTGAGGTCAGGAGCTCGAGACCAGCCTGGCCAACATGGTGAAACCCCATCTCTACTAAGAATACAAAACTATCCAGGTGCAGTGGCACAAGGCTGTAATCCCAGCTACTTGGGAGGCTGAGGCAGCAGAATCACTTGAACCCGGGAGGCAGAGGTTGCAATCAGCTGAGATTGTGCCACTGCACTCCAGCCTGGGTGACAGAGGAAGATTCCGTCTCAAAAAAACTATTGTGTGTGTGTGTGTGTGTATTATATATATTTTTTTAACCAATGTGGTGGGTATATCTCTAACAAGATTGGAGGAAAGGGGAATAATTGAGGTACTGTTTAGCAATGTAGGTGAGACTTGATGAAGACTTAAGCTAAATACTAGCAATGGGGATACAGAGAAGAGGAGTTAAAATCAACAAAATAAAATGTACAGGACTGGTAAATCTGGATATGCTACTAGAAATTATTCTCAAATTTACAACTTCTGAGACTTGGCAAAAGAATGCCACATTTCTCTGAGGAGACAAAAATACAATATTATAAGGGTGATTATAGACATCCTTAACAGTAAATACATAAGATGAAATAAGTGTCCTTCACTATCACCAGCAGCGTGTGAAAACACTCTCAAAACTAAGACTCGAAGTTCTTGTAAACACTAATGTTGTATTTATGTGTATGTATTTAGTCTGAATTTTATTCTCAATAGAAAATATGATATATAAGCACTAACAATTCTAGATACATAATACGAGTCAGACACTGTGCTAAATACTTTAAATGTATTACTTTTCAAACATTTTAACAACACTGTGAGGTAGATTCTATCATAATTTCCATTTTTGTATGAGGAAATGTAACTTCAGAATGGTTAAATAGTTAATTCAATTGTATATCTGGTCATTGAATAAGTCAATATTAGACTTAGCACCACCTAAGGTCTGTATTTTAGAGACAAATGATGCAGTCAGATGTTGTAATTGTGGAGGTTTATGGAGGAATTGATAAAATATATGTTGGAAGGATAGGAAGAATTAACAAAGGATCATTTTGAAACATCGCAGGGCCAGCAGAAACCCTGCTGTCAAGAAACAGTAAAACGAAAAAGATGATTGGAATCCAGAGAAAAAGGAGCTTTACCATATGCTGTAATGATAGGAGAATATTTCTGTGAAGGTGTCCTGGCCTTCAAGAGGAACATAAAATCTGTAGCCTATAATCACATGGGAAATGAAGCAGATAAATACATGTTTCAAAAATGGGAATTATCCCAAAACAATTAATAATTAGAGAACATTTGTCTACAAGAGAGATTTCATGTTTGCTTAGGAGAGAATTTATTCTTAAGAGACACTAGAACTCAAAAACTATACTCAGTTGAACAGAGCTGCAGAGGGACACACACAGCCATATGTACATCTTCATTATCTACCAGCTATTTCAGTTCACTGTATATAATTTGAGTCATGACATCCACCTTCGTGACTTCTTGTGTTGCAACTTTCTGTTCCATTTTAGATGACCCTCCTTCCTTCACTTCACAATAACTCTTAATCTGCAGTTATGTCATGCCCAATTATTATTTCATGCCCTTTCAAGAGAAAGGGCCTTATTAACTGTAGTTTTTACACATTTCATAACCATTTAATGTGTGGAAAGCTGTGCTGTCATTTTCACTAGATTTCTATTTTGTTAACATGTCTCTGATGAAGCTTTTGTGCGCATAGCCCAAACCCATATTTCCCACTAGACTTATGGTTTTTATTGCATCACTTTGCTTAGAACAATGGAAAATGGAAATGCATCCATAGCATCCATCCGGAACTGACTGTAAGTCCCTCTCCCAACCCAAATGGCACCCATGGAACAAATAAACCAAATGATATGATCCATAAAGTACAGATGTCTAGGGTACAAACATTGAAAGAGTGGAGAATGAACCTAGAGAAGCCAACAGAAAATACCAGCCATGTAACCACTATGCTATGCTGTTTTCCATAAAAAAAAAAAGTTCTTGAAGATTTGTTACTGAAAATATAAAAACTATCAAAACAAAATAAAGAGGAGATAAATATATCTGAAATCTAGGTTTAAAGACAATATAAACACACAAGTTATGAACATATGATGTAATAGTTAATGTTAACTCCAGGAGAATAAAATGAGAAATATAAAAATTTGAAAATACTAAAATAGTACACATATTATTAATGTTAAAGATGGACTAGTGAATAAAATTTACAATTCTTTACTTATCGTTAGGAAAATTTTTTAAATAATTGTTAATACTTATGGAAAACAAAATAAATTTAATATAGAAATGAATTAGTTAAATATATTCAGTAAAAATAAAGCCATTACACAGTTTCACTTACATATTATTCAGTGCCAGAAAATGATGTCAACGTTTTCAGGAAAAGTAGTGTAAGCAAAAATTCTGTACCAAGTAACAATTCCATACCATTGTCCATGGGCAGTGGTAACAAGATATTTCTGGATATGAAGGCACTCATATTCTTTATGACAGATGTAGTCTATATAATACTCAGAACAATATTGCATATGAGAATTAAATCAAAATATAGTACCCAAAGGTAGTGAACATTTATAAAATATAGAGATAAGTGTAATAGCACAATTTTTCAAGTTACTGTTGCATCATCTTTTCACACCATCATTAATGTAACACCAATTGAAGACAAAAGCTATCAACATAAGTGTAAATAAAATGTAAAACCAGCACCATACATGGAAATCATTATATCATCTAAATTCTACAAAAAAGTGATAGTGTTAATTTGCCACAAATTGGTGAATGGCTAAATACAAAAACAAAACAATAAAATATTTCTGAGACAATGTTGGAGAATTTTAGATAGTACTGATACAAAATCTCCAGTAGATCTCCACTCTGGTTATTTCAAAACATATTCACAAATTCTTTCACACTTCCCCATCAAAAGATACAATTTTATTTTCTTTCTTTTGAGTATGATCCAGCTTTAATAAGAAGCTTCTGAAACATAGAATATGGTGTGATTCATGTTGCATGATTTCTAGGGTAGGTTATAAAATATTCCAAAGCCTCCACATAGTTCTCTGTTTCTTGGCATGCTTACCCATGGACTGTATTTACCATATCATGAGAAAGTCCAGGGCATATGAAGAAGACATGAGTAGATGTTCCAACTGATATCCCCAGCTAAGCCAGCATCAATCAATAGACGTATGAGTGAGCTAGAATTTGTATGATTCTAACATAGTCTTGTGGTCAACCCAGCTGATGCTAAATGGATCAGTGATGAGCTGTCACTACGGAACTTTGTTCAAATTGTAGATCCATTAAAAAAATAAAAGAAACAGATTTTGTTTTGTTAAGCCACTAAGACTTCTGTAGCTTGTTAGAAAGTGCTAGATAAATGGAACACTGCCATAATTATAAAGGAAAGAACAAGTGGATAATGTTGACAATTTAAGAGATTTGTAGCAGTAATTTTTCATGGCTAAGTCACATGTATTCATAATGAATCATGGTTCAAAGAGGGCCCAAAATGGGGACAATCATACCTAATGATTTTGGAAGCATTGGGTTATCTCAGGAAAAGCTAAGCATTACCATATTCTAGCAATGAATTGTTCCAGGAGGGAGGCCAAAAAATCAGCTACATCATGTGCTGGGAGATAAGACCAAGTAAAATTGAAAATTTTGATGACAATCTGCCACTATCACAGGTACTTCAACATTAGAAAGATACTCTTTTATAGGATGTGGGGTGAATATTGAATCAGAAAATGCTGAAAAACAATATGTTTGAGGTTTTCAAACAGTTTTACTTAAGTTAGCAGCTGTGGAGCTTCATACTGGGAAGAATTAACAGTGTGCTCCTACTTTATGTATATGTCAGGGAAGATTCATCCATGAAATCTAGCCTAGTAGTTGAGATAATAAACTGTTCACTTAATTGTCTGGGTTCCATCCTTTTGCAACTTCCTGCACGTGGGCAAGTTACTTTTGTCTCAGTTTATTAATCTTGTAAAATATAGGTGATATAAATATTCTAGAATTATAAGGGTAAAATTAGTTCAACCTGAAGTATTTGAAAAAGTGGCACATAATAAGTATGATGTAAGTTGTGTCTATTATTTTTGTTTCTAATACTAGACATATCGGACCTGGAATGACCTTCCTTCAGTTAAATACCTAATGCTATAATATTTTATATTTGAATATTACTAAATTTTCAAAGAAACGATACCACTACCATGTAATTTTTGAAAGTATAAAATTAGGACAAGTGCCCAACATATTTTAGAAAGGTAGAGGTAATCTCTTTTCCAAACCAGATATATGAAAACAGTGTTTTAAGCTATTTGTATGTATGTGTATAGGTATACATTTGTATGTACGTATACATAGACAGTGTTAGTCTAAGAATGTATTAAAGTTACACATCATGATCAAATGGCATTTATTTCAGAAAGAAACATCTATCAATGTAATTACCCATGTAATGGACCGGAGAGAGAACATAATCTGAGATGTATTTAAAACTGTGTAACTATGATACAAACTCTCTAAAAAGCAGGTTAGACATAGAAGGGAATTTATTTAAGCTAAATGTTACAAAACAACAATTTAGAATAAACATAGTATCTGTTGGATAAACCTAATATTAATTACCTTTTATAAACCTAAACGCATGGCCTAATCATCTATAAATACTTCAGTTATAAATCCGATTATTGCTTTATATTCTATTGTATACCACATTGTGTAAATAGGAAATTTTCCAGGTAGGTTTTTTGAAGAAAAATATGATGAAAATTGCTTACCAGGAGTGTACATTCTGGAAAGTATCATAAAACAATTAAAATACAAGAATTGTGAGGATTAGGTGAGATTTGTCTCTAATGATTCTATGATATAATCAAGGATTATAAAATATTAGAATTCACAAGAGAGTTCTACATTGATGAAAAATATAAAGTTATTTCACAAAATTCACCCCTGTGGTGTTCTACATGCACAATGACTGAACAGAAAATATTAAATAAATAATTCCGCTTAAAATAACTACTTAAGGTATAGAGTTTATATGAACCATCCCAAAATACACACAATTTCTAGACAGAAAATGTATAAATTCCATTGAATAACAGAAGTGGTGTCTGAGCCATTGGAGATATATGTCTTAAAAGGCTTAAACACAATTAAAGTATAAGCTGGGTGCGGTGGCTCACGCCTGTAATCCCAGCACTTTGGGAGGCTTAGGTGTGCGGATCATGAGGTCAAGAGATCGACACCATCTTGGCTAACATGATGAAACCTCGTCTCTAATAAAAATACAAAAAAAAAAAAAAAAAAAAAAAAATTAGCTGGGTCTGGTGTTGTACACCTCTGGTCCCAGCAACTCAGGAGACTGAGGCAGGAGAATCACTTGAACCAGGGGGCCAGAAGTTACAGTGAGCCAAGATAACGCCATTGCACTCCAGCCTGGCAACAGAGCAAGACTCCGTCCAAAAAAAGAAAAAATTACAATTGCTTGGCATGATAGTAAAAGGAAGTAAATATTTATGTTCAATATTCTAAAGTAAAGTATAATTACTCCTGTCCTCAAGACAATGAATTATGAACTAGGCTTATATTGGGTGGCTCTTAATGTGAGAAGCCCACGAAACTACATTATTTTTACTGAAACAAAATTAAAAAAATTCAAATATTGATCTAATTTTAAGTATATTTTGTTTAAGTTTAACCTTAAGTATCAATGGAAAACACACTTTCTTTTATTAAGTTTACTTTGACTTCCTAGGTTATAAATAATAATAATTTCTAGATATTCAAGACGTAATTTAGAGTGGTTCAACAAGCTCAATGAATTGAAATGCAAATTATGAACAGTACTTGTTGTAAACAATCAATAATACATATATTTATAGCACAGACTGTGATAATATGGTCATCATTACATTCTTATTTGTTTCCTAGTGAATAAAAATATTTTAATGATATTATCCTGAACAATTCAAAGATAGCATATGGGGCACAAGTACAAATTTGCTTCCAAATACAATACATAAAGTTGAAATTTTCTCTACTCTATAATTTGAGTCAATTAAATAAAAATACAAGCATAACTAAACAAATCATAAAGACCAATGATATACCAATTTGTAATAGTACCAAGTTTAGGGTAAGGTTGGTGAGGTACTCACCTCAGGCAAAAATGGAAGGGGTGCCAGAAATTCAGTAGTCAAGATAAATAAAATTTCAATTCACAATTTAAAAATTACAAGTAATGCAAAAACGTATGAGTAACAAATATGAAAATTTCAGTTAGGATGCAACCACTGAGAGTTGGGCAAGTGCGAGGGGGTGCAGGTTCAATGGCAAACATAAGAAAAAGAGAATAACCTCACTTCCTTTTGTTGGAGTTTATTCTCTCACTATGCAATATGATAAAACATCCATTTTTTAAAACATATTTACTTTATAAAGAAAATAACAAAGTTATTAGAAAACATATGCATATTATCCACTTAAAACAGTTATAATCATAACATTGTTCCTTCTTATACAGAGACATACTTTTCCACTTTTTTTCACCAAATTTTCTAGGAAATTGAACTATAATTTTATGCTATCCATGAATAATGACTGATTTTAAAAAATTATACAAATGTTATATATACCTCTTTGATTATTAAATATTATAATTTGTATTGAGTTAAGTTATATAAATTATTTACATACTTATTGCATATTTGAATATTGTATTAATTTAAAACAAATATATTCTGGAATGCATA
>NW_016806320.1:2569228-2593702 GCF_001698545.2 Rhinopithecus bieti
TTTATTTTCTTTTTCGAGCATTATTTTAGCATTGATACTACAAAATGAAATATTTGCAATTCAAAACAAGTTTTCAAAGACTGACAAAATAGAGAAGTGAAACCACAAAAAAAAAATTGATTTTCATCATGGTGCTTTCTAAATTGGAGGTGGATTTTTAAAAATAATCGAATTTATATTTTAATACATGACACGTTGCTGAGGTTGATAATAGTAGACAAACAAAAATGGTAAAATATATTCAGAGTTACCTTAGATTTTGTTATGGTTTGTACCAAAAATAATTACCTCTTATGAGATCACAAAGACTTATTTAGGTCCAAATTCTGGAATGTTTTTAAAATAGGTGAATTTACAGGTAATTATAATGTTGATAAAGCTTCTCATAAAAAGTGTTCTGTGTCTTATTGACAAAATAAATATCAAAATGAATTTATAACGCTAGTATTATATCAGGTAAGACATGAAATACTATGAAGTATAGTAAAATAAACAAAAACAATTTTCCTTGCTTTTTGATTGTGTACCAAATGTAGCCCATCCTGAACAAATGTGTCAGATTATAAAATAATGTTACCACAAAGAATGCTGTCATCACAGTAGAGTAAAGTTTAACTGCTTTTATTGAAACAGCAATAACAAAACTGGATATATTTTAAATTATAAAGTAATAAATTGTAAATATACAACATTGACATTCAAAATTCTTGTGGCTATGCCATGATAGTGTAGCAAATATGGCAGATGTTTAAAAGTGTGCACAAATGATTACCTTCCCCCTGAAGGGATGAAAATAGTTAACGCGTGCCTTGCTCAGCTTATAATGTTAATTTAATGTATGAAAATGTGATATTGAAATATGATGATGCCTTTGGATCATAAAAATTTATATATACCTTTTCTGGGTCTTTCCTTTTGGAAGCCCCTCTCTCTCACTGGAGAGAGAGCTGTTCTCCTTTCTCTTTCTCTTGCCTATTAAACCTTCGCTCCTAAACTAAATATATAGAGAGAGACACACACACACTATTATACTAAAGATACATAATATATATATATATATATTTAGTGTATATATATACACACAACATACCTTTTCTGTGAATTTAATAAGAGATTGGGGTATGTTTGTGTCTGTTTTAAAATATACAGTAAAATACATATGAATACTCAGTAGGCATCAGGATCAAATAAAATCAAGAAACTTCACACACAAATCAAGATATGTAACAAATATAAAAGATATAGTATGAAATAACAAAATATATTATGCTATAACTGAAACCATTGGGAGCAATGAGATTAGAAATTTATGTGCCTTGTGGCTGTGTAAGATGAGACTTTGGATCAAATGGGGACATTATTAGCTGTACACTAAAATATGACTATATATAAAGCTGCATGTTTAATAGAAGGCCTATTGCTTTGCTTACAAGCGAGAGAAAGAAACGTTGAAAGTATATTTGATGACAGTAAAATGTCAGCAAGAAGTATGAATATACTTTTGAATACGAAAATAAAAAAGAAAAGAAACTGGAAATGAAAAAAATTACTAGATAATAGGGTTATTATAGGTAAATTGCATATAAATATAAATTTAAAAGTGTACACATACTACTTTTACAACATTTGAAATGGGACTATTAATGATTAAAAGAGTCTCTTCAGATTTTAAGATTTTATTGCTGTAGAAATTTCATCTAAAACATTTTAAGTGGCATGAAGTCTCAATATTTTGTAATAGAAAATCAGCATGGTGTTTTGATTTTCCAAAACTCATTCCAAAATGTTTTGATGGAATCTTAGCAACATTTTGAAGTGGCTTTGAGAACTGTTTTATAACACCAGTTACAGTGGTATCATGTGAAAAAAGTTTCAGTAAGCTGAAGTTAATTTAAAATATATGATTGTTGCTTGGTAAAAGACTTGGTGTCAAATATAGCAAAATCTCAAGAGAAAATTGGCAAGTTAAGAAGTAGATTTTGAAAATATCACTGTAAAGTTTGCTCTCATTAAACCAAGAATGTATAATTGTAACAAAGTATTTTGATACAGATAACATATTTAAACTTAATGTGGTGATTTTAATATATCTACTTTTAGTTTTAAATATTTTTTCAGTCACTTTTAGATTATGGAAAATTAACTATTAAAATTCATTTAATAATACGTATAGGGCTTCATACTTTTCATTTTGCCTCATGCTCCTATATAGTTCAGCATGGTGTTATTTATAAGAATGGTGTTATTTATAAGCAACAGTTAATAAGTAATAGCAATAGTTCAGCATGGTGTTATTTATAAGCATGGTGTTATTTATAAGCAATTTGTAAGCAATGTAAGGAAGCACTGAGATGCATAAATGAATTATTATAGTTTACTAGGCCATCTAGTTATACTTCCCAATGGAAATAAATGCCACTATTTTATCATAAAATCAATGTTGGACCCAAACCACATTTAAGTGTCTCTGAACATATTATCACCAATGATGCTAATTTATATGAGTTCCCATACTATACTAAACAAAACAGGTTAAGTAGGTTAACAGTCATCAGACAGCAGCAAAATTCAGTAACCTAATACAACAAAGTTTATTTCTTGTGCACACTACGTGCCCAATGCTAGCCAGAAGGGAACTTTGCTCCATATCGATCTACTCAAGGACTCAAATATATGAAAACATTGCTCAATACTCATCTACTCAAGTACTCAAATATAAGTGTTTGAATGGCACCGAGGCAAAGAAAGAAGGAAAATCATATTATCTCTTAAATATTTCCAACTAGAAGCAGCACATACTCCTGTCTCATTGATTAGAACACATTGCACGGTCACGTCTTCTTACTCTAATGGGTTAGAGAAGTGAGACCCTCTTTTATTTCCAGAAAAGTATACAGAAACTTTATATTAGCAATCAGTTTTAAGAACATGAGAATAGTCTATGCAATCATTTAAAATATGTCTAATAATGTTCATATATTATCAATTAACAAATAACTTCAAAATACCTAAGGAGTTGTTATATTTATACATGTGTAAATGGCAGAATCAGTAACCTAATCTTAGTTTTAAGGTCTTAAGTCCTCTATTATTTCTCATAGAGCAAGAGTTTAAAATGTAACTTTTGTAAGTCGTAAATGCTATATCAGATATCAGCTGGTAACCTGAAACAAATAATTATTGACAATCATAAACGTATCCAGGAACAGGGAGTATAAGCAAGATAATTTTACCTTGGTTCCATACAGAATTAAACAGTTAAGTCAGCCATAAATACATAATTTAAAATTAGTAAAGCATTCTCTTCCATATTTGTTTTAATGTCAGTATTTATGTAAACCTAACTATTGCTACACCATTAAAACTTTAAATTATCGTGGTTAAATACAACAATAACGGGCTTTTCTCCTTCTTCTATGGTTTGGCTGTATGGTTCCTCTACTTTTTTCTCAGGATGAAATCAGATGGTTGCATTTATCTGGATGTTCGCCTACCCAAGAAGGCCTCATTCTTCTCTGGTAGACAGTGCTGGCTGTTAAGTGCCTCACTTCTCTTTCATGTTGAGTTCTTACGCTTGTTTTAGACTTCTAATAACAAGAGTAAGAAACATCATTTATACTGTAAATGTAATGTATCTGCAACATGAAGATATTGATATTGAATGTCTTCATATTGTAGTTTCAAGGCAACCTTTCAAGAAATACAAAAGCTGCAAAACCTCTCCAGCTGGGCTTCATATATCCTGCATCACTTCCACTAAATTCTTTTGGTCAAAATAAAAGGGCAACTCAGATTCAAAATATATGTAAATAAACAGGTATGAAAATCTTGTGGCCATATTTAATCTGCTGGAGGGTTTATTCTTCTAATTTTGTAGGTAATTGAGTAAATTATCTAGAATAATAATTATTACAAAACATTTTAAACTATTGGCAGGTAAAATTTATTTGATGATAAGTAATACATTATTGCAACATGGGACTGGAGAAACATAAAATTGAATTCCTGCATATGAGTGGTATGTGTGTGTGTGTGTGTGTGTGTGTGCGCGCGCGTGCACAAGTAATAGGAGAGAGACAGAAAGACAGAGAGGAAGATTTTTTATTTAATGTTTGAGACCATCTTTTCATACTTGCTTTTAACAGTGTATATAAATATGTCTTTTGAAATTGTGCTTTCATTCATGACTACAGGGCTTTCGAGGGTTGGTTTGCTTGCAATTAGGTGATTTTGCAAAGCTACACAGCAGTTGTTGGAGTGTTCCATTGTCTTCTGTGAAATATACCACATTAAGGACAAATGAGGCATGTAAATATAAAAGTTTCTACCATCAGTAAATGATACAATGCATTTATGAATGTTAGGTGATCTGAAATATATTGGGGTTCTTTTCACAAACTGTTCTACATTTCATTTTCTGGAGCAATGGCCACCAGTTGAATGAACATAAAGGAAAAGATTAAATGCTGATTGTAAAATAGTAGACAAGCATCACAAATTGCTTATATCCAACTGTCCTCCTAGCAGATGATTTAGATTGACAGATATTTTGGAGAGTTGCTAAAGTGGGACCATATGGTTGATAATTTCAGGGTGATGACAGTTGAGAAAAGTGAACATTGCCTTGATTGGGTAATAGAACTTGTGAATATCAGAATCTCTGTGAGAAACTTGAAAGGCACAGACGCATACTCCACACCAGCCAGAGGCAGATTACAGCATTCAATTGAGCATCTCATGTGAGAACTCCATGACATCGTCAACCTTTGGTATGTCGTTTTCTTTATTGACTAGATGGAATCACCCGCTCCACCATCTGATCATGAGAAATTCAACTTTCTTGGTATCATCACTTTGGATTGACATACCTAAAACCAGAATTTTAGCAGTACAATTGGAAAATGGGAAAATAATTTATTTCGTAATATTTTAAAGCTTGAAGAACACTTATCAAATAGTTCTAACATAGAAATGTTAATAATAAAAGTATTACATGAATCATCTTTAAAAGCTTGTGTAATGTTACAAATGCAGGTGAAAATACTAGATGCTATTTCTATTAGCTTTACGTGCATTTGTGGAAACAAACTTGAAGGGGCAAATTTTAAACTGTCTTTCTCTCTATTAATGATAAAGTCTTAACACAGATAAATCTTTAAATGCAAGTTTTACCTTAAAATGTACTAGATATAATGAACAGAAATATTTTCTATGACAGTAGGAGTCGGGGAGGATATGGTTTATCTACTCCTCTCTATAAAACCCAGAAGCTACCAAAGTATTGAAACTTGGAGCAAGAAGTATATTAATAAGACTACCTTCAATGGGGAATACTATATGGAGATCACATTTGGAATTGGATGAATTTCACTTTAAACATACTTAAGATTGCTCGCTGGCCTTTAAATGGTAATGAGATAGGAATGTGATCCTGGAACTCGCCAAAAGGTAGAATTAAAGACACGGTTTTTTAAAGCACAGTTTCATGAAACCACTGGAAATAAATAATATTAGAAAGAAAGAGTATGCAGAATGCAAGAAACACTGTGATTTAGGCTAGGATCCCAGAAGACTTAAAATTAATTTAAAATATTTTATGGTGATATTGATAATATGAGAGAGATGAAAACACTTTTTAGCAAATTTTAAAAAGTGTTCACATCTTCTTATAAGAAACTGAGAAAGTTTCTTCTAGATTATTTCAATAACAGACTCTGGATTAAGCACGTCTCTCATGTATAGGTGACAGTTTCATAACCTTAGTCACTACCTGGCTGCCTAGTGTCCAAAACTGTAGGACTTAGAGCCTACATGAAAAAATGTGCGGTAAAGCAAAGTAAGCCTTGGGAAAAAAAAAAGAGTGAAGCATGGTTGCTTTCAATGCCTTTATAAATGGCCAGTCTAACAAAAGTATTAAATTATTTACTATATACATAAACATTTATCTCATTTTATAATTCATAAAGTGTTTTAAAATAGGTTTATTTTACTAATTATAGAAGTTATTAATGTACATTGTAGAGTACATAGGTGGGCATGGTACTTAATTCTTTTCAACCTAAGTTTTATTCTCTGAAATAAAGTGACTGTATAAATTAACTCAAAGAATTGCTTTGAGAATATATATATATATGTATATATATGTAATTTTTGAAATGTCAAAATTATAGAAAGGAAGAATAGACTAACAATTCCAGAGGTTATGTATTGTGAATTATTGAAATGTCAAAATTATACAAATGAAGAATAGACTAATTCCACAGGTTGTGTGTTGTTGATGTCTATAAAAGGATAATATGGGGCCCTAAGTTATTTTATACATATATTTAGACATGCATACAAATTACTTGCATAACTGTGTACACAAACACACACCTATCAAAATTCTTAACTTACATCCTGATATATTAAATGATTAATATGTAATAGGCATTATTGTTTTCATCAACTCAGTAATAATATTTTTGAAATGAATTATGACAGCATTAATAGTAGAATACTGGGAAAATAAAGGAGTAATGCTAACACAGCCATGCCTTGAACAATAACCATCATTTTCCCAAGCAGAGAAAAGAGTAAGAAATAATTTCAATCCAGATCAATTTACTGTCATCTAGTACAGTTCTATAAACCTTAACAACATCCAGGAAACAGAACAAAGGAACGAGGGATCATAAAGAGCAGCACAGAGGATTGCTACAGCAGAGTTTCAGCATGGCATCAATGCACAGCTCTTTATCACTAGTATTGAATTTGTCTCATATTGAAAAAGTCATCCATGAGATCCTCAATCACATTGATTCAGAAAAGGATAGTAAACAGATCTTAAACTAAAATAACTTATTATCCTAAATTGTCAGCCTTGAACATCACGAAAAACAGAGAAACAGAAAGGAAATGAGATGTGTTAGAGATATGAGTAAATAATATAGCATGATTCATTTTTAAAATAAGCTCTTACACCCAGTGACAGAGTATCTATCACAGATATATTTAATATAAGGGGAAATCTTAAAAACAAAGCTGAAAAGTATATTGAAATATCCAAAAGCTACAAATTATATTTAAATTTGCAGTTCAGTAATGAAAGGTTAAAAGTTCATCACAATGACAGTGTAAAAATTCAAGAACACATATCAAGGATTATTAGCACTTTTTTCTTTATGTGTGCCAAATTATGTAAGAAAATAAGAAACATAATAATACCAGCCATTATAATCTACTGTACCTCTGCTTTATCTAAGGCATTAAATGAGGATTTTACATCAATAAAATGTTCTAATCTCAGCCTTCCAATTTTTACAGTTCTATGTCCATTCTACAATCAAAGAGAATTCCTATAGGAGAGACTAATTATCTTACCCATGATAAAGTAGCTTTTATTTTATTATAGGAGGAGATTGATAAAGAAAAAGCATGTTATACACTTTCAGAGATAAAGATGTATTTGTACACTGGAATGCAAATTTACACAAGCTTACCCCACAAAATGCAAATTTATTTACCTCTATACATATTCCTTTATTTGTTTATTCACATATAAATTTTCTGAATAATTCCCATTCACTAGATATTTCACTAGATAGCACTATCTGTTTCAATTGAAAGATTAAAGTTATTAACCACTCTGGAATTCATTCATATATAAAATAGGAGTCATATTACAAATCATACATATTGCGTTTTGATCAAAGAGATAATGTGTACAAAGTGTCTAGCATGGGACATACTAAGCAAATATATGTTTGTAAAATATTATTTTAATAAAAATGTATGCAGTAAACTTAAAATTTGAAAATACTATATAATATTAAGGGAAAATATTTATCTCTGCCTACTGTTCTCAAATCTCATAAGTACTTATTTTTATTACATCACTGTTTAGTTCTTAGTATATTATAAAACTGTCCTGTCCAACACTGTAGTCACTATTTAAATTAACTGTAACAAAATAAAATAAATGTAAAACTTCAGTTCCTAATTCTGGATGTTCTATCATTTATTTCTACATTCACATACTGAAGGGCATCTTGGTTACTTCCAAATTTCAGGCAATTAAGAATAAAGCTGCTACAAACATCCATGGGTAGGGTTTTTCGGGACATAAGTTTTCAATACCTTTAGATAAATACCAAGGAGTGTGATTTTTCAGATTGTATGGAAAGAGCATGTTTAGTTTCACAAGAAACTGCAAAACTATTCCAAAGTGGCTGTGCCATTTTGCATTTCAATTAGCAATGAGAAGAGTTACTGTGGGTCCACACCCTTGCCAGCATTTGGTGTTGTCAATGTTCTATCTCCCGGTTATTCTAATGGCATGTAGTGGTATATTCCTCTTTGTTTTAATATTTCTTTGATGACATATGATATGGAGTATCTTTTCATATGTATTTGCTATTTGTATATCTTATTTGTGGAGGTGTTAAGGTCTTTGGCTCAATGTTTAATGTGTTGTTTGTTGTCCTATTGTTGAGTTTTATAATTTCTTTGTATACTTTGGATACAGTCCTTTATGTAATATTTCCTTTGCAAATATTTTCCCCAGCCTGTTACTTTTAATTCTGTTGACAATGTCTTTTATTATTATTATTATTATTATTATTATCATCATCATCATTATGCTTTAAGTTCTGCGATACATGTGTAGAACTTGCAGGTTTGTTACGTATGTATACACAGGCCATGGTGGTTTGCTGCACCTGTCAACCCATCATCTCTATTAGGCATTTCTCCTAATGCTATAATGCTATCCTTCCCCTATCACCCCCACCCCCCAACAGGCCCCTTTGTGTTATTTTCTCCTCCCTGTGTCCATGTGTTCTCATTGTTCAGCTCTCACTTATAAGTGAGAACATATGGTGTTTGGTTTTCTGTTTCTGTGTTAGTTTGCTGAGAATGATGGTTTCCAGTTTCATCCATGTCCCTGCAAAGAACATGAACTCATTCTCTTTTATGGATGCATAGTATTCCATGGTGTATATGTGCCACATTTTTTTTATCCAGTCTATCAATGATGAGCATCTGGATTGGTTCCAAGTCTTTGTTATTGTGATTAGTGTTGCAATAAACATGCATGTGCATGTGTCTTTATAGTAGAATGATTTATAATCCTTTTGGTAAATACAAGAAATGGGATCGCTGGGTCAAGTGGTATATCTGGTTCTAGATTCTTGAGGAATCGCCACACTGTCTTCCACAATGGTTGAACTAATTTACACTCCCACCAACAGTGTAAAAGCGTTCCTATTTCTCCACATGCTCTCCAGCATCTGTTGTTTCTTAGCTTTTTAATGATCACCATTCTAACTAGTGTGTGATGGTATCTCATTGTGTTTTTGATTTGCATTTCTCTAATGACCAGCGATGATGAGCATTTTTTCATATGTTTGTTGGCCGCATAAATGTCTTCTTTTGAGAATTGTCTGTTCCTGTCCTTTGCCCACTTTTTGATGGCGTTGTTTGTTTGTTTCTTGTACATTTGGTTAAGTTCTCTGTAGATTCTGCATGTTAGCCCTTTGTCAGATGGATAGATTGCAAAAATTTTCTCCCATTCTGTAGTTTGCCTGTTCCCTCTGATGATAGTTTCTTTTACTGTGCAGAAGCTCTTTAGTTTAATTAGATCTCGTTTGTCAATTTTGGGTTTTGTTGCCATTGCTTTGGTGTTTTAGTCGTGAAGTCTTTGCCCATGCCTATGTCCTGAATGGTATTGCCTAGGCTTTCTTCTAGGGATTTCATGGTTTTCAGTCTTATGGTTAAGTCTTTAATCCATCTTGAGTTAATTTTTGTGTAAGCTGTAAGGAAGGAGTCCAGTTTCAATTTTTTGCATATGGCTAGCCAGTTTTCCCAACACCATTTATTAAATAGGGAATAATTTCCCCATTGGTTGTTTTTGTCAGGTTTGTCAAAGATCAGATGATTGTAGATGTGTGGCATTATTTCTGAGGCCCCTGTTCTGTTCCATTGGTCTATATCTGTTTTGAAACCAGTACCATGTTGTTTTGTTTACTGTAGCCTTGTAGTATAGTTTGAAGTCAGGTATCATGATGCCTTCAGCTTTGTTCTTTTTGCTTACAATTGTCTTGGCTATATGGGCACTTTTTTGGTTTCATAAGAAATTGTAAGTAGTTTTTTCTAATTCTATGAAGAAAGGAAAGTCAATGGTAGCTTAATGGAGATAGCACTGAATCTCTAACTTATTTTGGGCAATATGGCCATTTTCATGATATTGATTCTTCTTATCCATGAGTATGGAATTTCTCCATTTATTTGTGTCCTCTCTTAATTCCTTGAGTTGTGGTTTGGTTTGTAGTTCTCCTTGAAGAGGTCCTTCACATCCCTTGTAAGTTGTATTCCTAGGTATTTTATTATTTTTGTAGCAATTGTGAATGGAAATTCATTCATGATTTGGCTCTGTGTTTGTCTATTATTGATGTATAAAAATGCCGTGATTTTTGCACAAGGATTTTGTATCCTGAGACGTTGCTGAGGTTGCTTCTCAGCATAAGGAGATTTGGGACGGAGACAATGGGGTTTTCTAAACAATCATGCCATCTGCAAACAGAGACAATTTGACTTCCTTTCCTTCTATCTGAATACCATGTGTTTATTTATTTATTTTTATTATTATACTACAAGTTCTGGAGTACATGTGCACAACGTGCAGGGTTGTTACATAGGTATACATGCGCCATGTTGGTTTGCTGCATCCATCAACTTGTCATTTACATTAGGTATTTCTCCTAATGCTATCTCTCCCCCAGCCCCCCAACCCACAACATGCCCCAATGAGATACCATCTCATGCCAATTAGAATGGCGATCATTAAAGAGTCAGGAAACAACAGATGCTGGAGAGGATCTGGAGAAATAGGAGCACTTTTACACTCTTAGTGGGAATGCAAAGTAGTTCAACCATTGTGGAAGACTGTATGGCAATTCCTTAAGGATCTAAAACTAGAAATACCATTTGACCCAGAAATCCTGGGTATATACCCAAAGAATTATAAATCATTCTACTATAAAGACATGTGCACATGTGTGTTTATTGTGGAACTCTTCACAATAGTAAAATCTTGGAAACAACCCAAATGTCCATTAATGACAGATTAGGAAAATATGGCACATATACACCATGGAATACCATGCATCCATAAAAAGAGGATGAGTTGATGTCCTTTGCAGGGACATGGATGAAACTGGAAACCATCATTCTCAGCAAACCAACACAAGAAGAGAAAACAAAACACCACATGTTCTCACTCATAAGATGGGAGTTGAACAATGAGAACACATGGACACAGGGAGGGGAACATCACACACTGAATATCATTTATTTCTTTCTCTTGCCTAATTGCCCTGGCCTGAACTTTTAATACTATGTTGAATAGGAGTGGTGAGAGAAGGAATCCTTGACTTGTGCTGGTTTTCGAAGGGAATGCTTCCAGCTTTTACCCATTCAGTATGATATTAGCTGTGGGTTTGTCATAAGTATCTCTCTTTATTTTGAGATACATTCCATCAATACCTAGTTTATTGAGAGATTTTAGCATGAAGCGGTGTTGAATTTGATCAAAGGCCTATTCTGCATCTATTGAGTTAATTCTGTGGTTTTGTCATTGGTTCTGTTTATGTGATGGATTGTGTTTATTGATTTGCATATGTTGAACCAGCCTTGCATCCCAGGGATGAAGCTGACATGATCATGGTCGATAAGCTTTTTGATGTGGTGCTGGATTCAGTTGGCCAATATTCTACTGAGAATTTTCACATCGATGGTCATCAGGGATATTGGCCTGAAATTTCCTTTTTATTTTTATTTTTGTCACTGCCAGGTTTTAGTATCAGGATGATGCTGTCCTCATAAGATGAGTTAGGGAGGAGTCCCTCTTTTTCCATTATTTGAAATCGTTTCAGAAGTTATGGTACCAGCTTCTCTTTGTACCTCTCTCTGTTAGAGTGCATCTGTGAATCCATCTGGTCCTGGACTTTTTCTGGTTGGTAGGCTATTAATTACTGTCTCAATTTCAGAAATTGTTATTGGTCTATTCAGGCATTTAACTTCTCCTGGTTTAGTCTTGGGAGGGTGTATGTGTCCAGGCATTTATCCATTTCTTCTAGATTTTCTAGTTTGTGTAGAGATGCTTATAGTATTCTATTAGTTGATTTAGAGATTGGTGGTGATATCCCCTTTATAATTTTGTATTGTGTCTATGTGATTCTTCTCTCTTTTCTTCTTTGTTAGTCTGGTTATTGGTCTATCAATTTTATTGATTTCTTCAAAAAAAAAAAAAAAAAAAAAAAACCAGCTCCTGGATTCACGGATTTTTGGAATGGCTTTTCATGTCTCTATCTCCTTCAGTTCTGCTCTGATCTTAGTTATTTCTTGTCTTCTGCTAGCTTTTGAATTTGTTTTCTATTGTTTCTCTAGTTCTTTTAATGGTGATGTTAGTGTATTGATTTTAGATCTTTTCCACTTTCTTCTGTGGGCATTTAGTGTTATAATTTTCCCTCTAAGCACTGCTTAACTGTGTCCCAGATATTCTGGTATATTGTGTCTTTGTTATCATTGGTTTTAAAAAACGTATTTATTTCTGCCTTCATTTTGTTATTTGCCCAGTAATCATTCATGAGCAGGTTGTTCAGCTTCCATGTAGTTGTGTGGTTTCTGAGTGAGTTTCTTACTTCTGAGTTCAAATTTGATTGCACTGTGGTCTGAGAGACCTTTTGTTATGATTTTGCTTCTTTTGAATTTGCTGAGGAGTATTTTACTTCCAATTATGTGGTCAATTTTAGTATAAGTGCAATGTGGTGCTGAGAAGAATGTACATTCTGTTGATTTAGGGTGGAGAGTTCTTTGGATCTCTACTAGGTCCTCTTGGTCCAGAGCTGAGTTTAAGTCCTGAATATCCTTATTAATTTTCTGTCTCGTTGATCTTTCCAATATTGACAGTGGGGTGTTACAGTCTCCCACTATTATTATGTGGGAGTCTAAGTCCCTTTGTAGGTCTCTAAGAACTTTCTTTATGAATCTGGATGCTCCTGTATTGGGTGCATATATATTTAGAATAGTTACTCTTCTTGTTGCATTGATCCCTTTACCATAATATAATGCCCTTCTTGCTCTTTTTTGATCTTTGTTGGTTTAAAGTCTGTTTTATCAGAGACTAGAACTGCAACCCCTCCTTTTTTTAGCTTTCCATTTGCTTGGTAGATCTTCCTCCATCCCTTTAGTTTGAGCCTATGTGTGTCTTTGCTCATGAACTGGGTCTCCTGAATACAGCACATCAATGGGTCTTGACTCTTTATCCAATTTGCCAGTCTGTGTCTTTTAATATGGGCATTTAGTCCATTTCCATTTAAGGTTAATATTGTTATGTGTGATTTTGATCCTGTCATTATGATGCTAGCTGGTTATTTTGCTCATTAGCTGATGCAGTTTCTTCATACTGTCGATGATCTATACAATTTGATATGTTGTACAGTGGCTGGTACTGCTTTTTCCTTTCCATATTTAGTGCTTCCTTCAGGAGCTCTTGTCAGGCAGGCCCAGTGGTGACAAAATCTCTCAGCATTTGCTTGTCTGTAAAGGATTTTATTTGCCTTTGCTTATGAAGCTTAGTTTGGCTGGATATGAAATTCTTGGTTGAAAATTCTTTAAGAATGTTGAATATTGGCCTCCCACTCTCTTCTGGTTTGTAGGGTGTCTGCAGTGAGAGCTGCTGTTAGTGTGGTTGGTGTTCCATTGTGGGTAACTTGACCTTTCTCTCTGGCTGCCCTTAACAGTTTTTCCTTCATTTCAACCTTGGTGAATCTGATGATAATGTGTCTTGGGATTGCTCTTCTTGAGAAGTATCTTGGTGGTGTTCTCTGTATTTCCTGAATTTGAATGTTGGAATTTATTGCTAGGTTGGGGCAGTTCTCCTGGATAATATCCTGCAGAGTGTTTTCCAACTTGGTTCCATTCTCCCTGTCACTTTCAGGTACACCAATCAAATGTAGATTTGGTCTTTTCACATAGTCCCATATTTCTTGGAACCTGTGTTTGTTCCTTTTTATTCTTTTTTTTCTTTAATCTTGTCTTCATGCTTTATTTCATTAAGTTGATCTTCAATCTCTGACATCCTTTCTTTTGCTTGATCAATTCAGTTATTGATACTTGTATATGCTTCACGAAGTTCTCATGTTGTATTTTTAAGCTCCATCAGGTCATTCATGTTCTTCTCTAAACTGGTTATTCTAGTTAGCAATTCCTCTAACCTTTTTTCAAGGTTCTTAGCTTCCTTGCATTGGTTAAGAACATGCTCCTTTAGCTTGAAGGAGTTTGTTATTACCCACCTTCTCAAGCTTACTTCTATCAATTTGTCACTCATTCTCCTTCCAGTTTTGTTCCCTTGCTGGTGAGGAGTTGTGATCCTTTGGAGGAGAAGAGGCATTCTGGTTTTTGGAATTTTCAGCCTTTTTGCATCAGTTTTTCCTCATCTTCATGCATTTATCTACCTTTGGTATTTGATGTTGATGATCTTCAAATGGGATTTTTGTGTTGTCATCCTTTTTGTTGATGTTTATGTTATTCCTTTCTGTTTGTTAGTTTTACCTTCTAACAGTCTGGCTCCTCTGCTGCAGATCTGCTAGAGTTTACTGGAGGTCCACTCCAGACCCAGTTTGCCTGGGTATCAACAGCGGAGACTGCAGAACAGCAAAGATTGCTGCCTATTCCTTCCTCTGGAAGCTTCATCCCAGAGGGGCACCTGCCAGATGCCAGCTAGAGCTCCCCTGTATGAAGTGTCAGCAGAGGCTGGGAGGTGTCTCCCAGTCAGGAGGCATGGAGGTCAGGGACCCACCTGAGGAGGCAGTCTGTCCCTTAGCAGAGCTCAAGCACTGTGTTGGGAGATCTACTGCTCTCTTCAGGGCCAGCAGGCACAAATGTTTAAATCTGCTGAAGTTGCACCCACAGCTGCCCCTTCCCCCAGGTGCTCTGTCCCAGGGAGATGGGAGTTTTATCTATAAGCTCCTGACTGAAGCTGCTGCATTTCTTTCAGAGATGTCCTGCCAAGAGAGGAGAAATCTAGAGAGGCAGTGTGGCTACAGTGGCTTTGCTGAGCTGCAGTGGGCTCCACCCAGTCTTAACTTCCAGGTGGCTTTGTTTACACTGTGAGGGGAAAACTGCCTACTCAAGCCTCAGCAATGGTGGACACCCCTCCCCTAACCAAGCTTGAGTATCTCAGGTTAACTTCAGACTGCTGGCAGCAAGTATTTTAAACCAGCAGATCTTAGCTTGCTGGACTCCATGGGAGTGGGACCTACTGAGATAGACTACTTTGCTCCCTGGCTTCAACCCCTTTTCCAGTGGACTGAATGGTTCTGTCTCACTGGTATTCCAGGCACCACTGGGGTTTATCAGAAACTCCTGCACTATCTCAGTGTCTGCCCAAGTGGCCACTGAGTTTTGTGCTTGAAACCGAGGGCCCTGGTGGTGTAGGCAGCTGATGGAATCTCTTGGTCTATGGGTTGCAAATATAGGCAAAAAGTATAGTATCTGAGCTGGAATGCACCATTCCTCATGGTAGTCCCTCACGGCTTCCTTTGGCTAGGGGAGGCAGTTCCCCAACCCCTTGCACTTTCTGGGTGAGGCAATGCCCCACCCTGCTTTGGCTCACCCTCCATGGGTTGCACCCACTGTCTAACCAGTCCCAATGAGATGAACCGTGTACCTTAGTTGGAAATGCAGAAATCACCCAACTTCTGCATTGATCTCACTGGGAGCTGCCAACAGAGCTGTTTCTGTTCTGCCATTTTGCCAGCCACTGACAATGTCTTTTACAGAGCAGATATTTTTGTATTAATGATGTCCAACTTGATAATTCTTTCATGGATTGCACTTGTGGTTTGAATCTAGAAAAGTCATCACCAAACCCACAGTAATCTAGATTTTCTCCTATGTCATCTTGTAGGCATGTTATAGCTTTGTTTTCTAACGTCAGATCTATGGTTCACATTGAGTTAATTTTGTGAAGCATGTGAAGCCTGTGCCTAGATTTGTTTTTCTCATGTGTATGTCCAGTTGGTCCAGCACCATATGTTGAAAAGGCTGTCTTTTCTTTATTGTTTTGCCTTTTCTCCTTTGTCAAAGATCAGTTGACTGTATTTAGTGGATCTCCTTCTGGTCTAGCAATTCTATTCCATTAATCTGTTTATCTCTTCTTTCACCAATACCACACTGTCTTAACTACTGTAGCTTTATGGTATGTCTAAAAGTTGAGTTACATCAATTCTCAAGTTTTGTTCTTCTTCAATAACATGTTGGCTATTCTGGGTCTTCAGCCTCTTTGTATAAACTTTAGAATAACTTTGCTGATATCCACAAAATAACTTGGTAGATTTTGATTGGGATTNCAGGCAGGCCCAGTGGTGACAAAATCTCTCAGCATTTGCTTGTCTGTAAAGGATTTTATTTGCCTTTGCTTATGAAGCTTAGTTTGGCTGGATATGAAATTCTTGGTTGAAAATTCTTTAAGAATGTTGAATATTGGCCTCCCACTCTCTTCTGGTTTGTAGGGTGTCTGCAGTGAGAGCTGCTGTTAGTGTGGTTGGTGTTCCATTGTGGGTAACTTGACCTTTCTCTCTGGCTGCCCTTAACAGTTTTCCTTCATTTCAACCTTGGTGAATCTGATGATAATGTGTCTTGGGATTGCTCTTCTTGAGAAGTATCTTGGTGGTGTTCTCTGTATTTCCTGAATTTGAATGTTGGAATTTATTGCTAGGTTGGGGCAGTTCTCCTGGATAATATCCTGCAGAGTGTTTTCCAACTTGGTTCCATTCTCCCTGTCACTTTCAGGTACACCAATCAAATGTAGATTTGGTCTTTTCACATAGTCCCATATTTCTTGGAACCTGTGTTTGTTCCTTTTATTCTTTTTTTTCTTTAATCTTGTCTTCATGCTTTATTTCATTAAGTTGATCTTCAATCTCTGACATCCTTTCTTTTGCTTGATCAATTCAGTTATTGATACTTGTATATGCTTCACGAAGTTCTCATGTTGTATTTTAAGCTCCATCAGGTCATTCATGTTCTTCTCTAAACTGGTTATTCTAGTTAGCAATTCCTCTAACCTTTTTTCAAGGTTCTTAGCTTCCTTGCATTGGTTAAGAACATGCTCCTTTAGCTTGAAGGAGTTTGTTATTACCCACCTTCTCAAGCTTACTTCTATCAATTTGTCACTCATTCTCCTTCCAGTTTTGTTCCCTTGCTGGTGAGGAGTTGTGATCCTTTGGAGGAGAAGAGGCATTCTGGTTTTGGAATTTTCAGCCTTTTGCATCAGTTTTCCTCATCTTCATGCATTTATCTACCTTTGGTATTTGATGTTGATGATCTTCAAATGGGATTTTGTGTTGTCATCCTTTTGTTGATGTTTATGTTATTCCTTTCTGTTTGTTAGTTTTACCTTCTAACAGTCTGGCTCCTCTGCTGCAGATCTGCTAGAGTTTACTGGAGGTCCACTCCAGACCCAGTTTGCCTGGGTATCAACAGCGGAGACTGCAGAACAGCAAAGATTGCTGCCTATTCCTTCCTCTGGAAGCTTCATCCCAGAGGGGCACCTGCCAGATGCCAGCTAGAGCTCCCCTGTATGAAGTGTCAGCAGAGGCTGGGAGGTGTCTCCCAGTCAGGAGGCATGGAGGTCAGGGACCCACCTGAGGAGGCAGTCTGTCCCTTAGCAGAGCTCAAGCACTGTGTTGGGAGATCTACTGCTCTCTTCAGGGCCAGCAGGCACAAATGTTTAAATCTGCTGAAGTTGCACCCACAGCTGCCCCTTCCCCAGGTGCTCTGTCCCAGGGAGATGGGAGTTTTATCTATAAGCTCCTGACTGAAGCTGCTGCATTTCTTTCAGAGATGTCCTGCCAAGAGAGGAGAAATCTAGAGAGGCAGTGTGGCTACAGTGGCTTTGCTGAGCTGCAGTGGGCTCCACCCAGTCTTAACTTCCAGGTGGCTTTGTTTACACTGTGAGGGGAAAACTGCCTACTCAAGCCTCAGCAATGGTGGACACCCCTCCCCTAACCAAGCTTGAGTATCTCAGGTTAACTTCAGACTGCTGGCAGCAAGTATTTTAAACCAGCAGATCTTAGCTTGCTGGACTCCATGGGAGTGGGACCTACTGAGATAGACTACTTTGCTCCCTGGCTTCAACCCCTTTTCCAGTGGACTGAATGGTTCTGTCTCACTGGTATTCCAGGCACCACTGGGGTTTATCAGAAACTCCTGCACTATCTCAGTGTCTGCCCAAGTGGCCACTGAGTTTTGTGCTTGAAACCGAGGGCCCTGGTGGTGTAGGCAGCTGATGGAATCTCTTGGTCTATGGGTTGCAAATATAGGCAAAAGTATAGTATCTGAGCTGGAATGCACCATTCCTCATGGTAGTCCCTCACGGCTTCCTTTGGCTAGGGGAGGCAGTTCCCCAACCCCTTGCACTTTCTGGGTGAGGCAATGCCCCACCCTGCTTTGGCTCACCCTCCATGGGTTGCACCCACTGTCTAACCAGTCCCAATGAGATGAACCGTGTACCTTAGTTGGAAATGCAGAAATCACCCAACTTCTGCATTGATCTCACTGGGAGCTGCCAACAGAGCTGTTTCTGTTCTGCCATTTTGCCAGCCACTGACAATGTCTTTTACAGAGCAGATATTTTGTATTAATGATGTCCAACTTGATAATTCTTTCATGGATTGCACTTGTGGTTTGAATCTAGAAAAGTCATCACCAAACCCACAGTAATCTAGATTTTCTCCTATGTCATCTTGTAGGCATGTTATAGCTTTGTTTTCTAACGTCAGATCTATGGTTCACATTGAGTTAATTTTGTGAAGCATGTGAAGCCTGTGCCTAGATTTGTTTTCTCATGTGTATGTCCAGTTGGTCCAGCACCATATGTTGAAAAGGCTGTCTTTTCTTTATTGTTTTGCCTTTTCTCCTTTGTCAAAGATCAGTTGACTGTATTTAGTGGATCTCCTTCTGGTCTAGCAATTCTATTCCATTAATCTGTTTATCTCTTCTTTCACCAATACCACACTGTCTTAACTACTGTAGCTTTATGGTATGTCTAAAAGTTGAGTTACATCAATTCTCAAGTTTTGTTCTTCTTCAATAACATGTTGGCTATTCTGGGTCTTCAGCCTCTTTGTATAAACTTTAGAATAACTTTGCTGATATCCACAAAATAACTTGGTAGATTTTGATTGGGATTGCATTGAATCTATAGATTAGATTATTAAGATAAAAATAGCTAACAGCTTGATAATATTGATTTTTTTAAATCTATGGTCATAGGCTATCTCCCCATTTCTTTAGTTCTTCTTTGAATTATTTTATCAGATTTTTAAAAATTTTCTTCATGTAAATATTCCATATTTACCTTAATATCTTATTTTAGGGGGTTTTAATGTAAATTGTATTGCATGCTTAATTTCAAATTTCACCTGTTTATTGCTGGTATTTAGAAAAGTGATGGACTTTTGTTTATTCATCTTGTGTTCTATAACCCTGCTATAATTGATTACTGGTTCCAGGAGGTCTTTTTTGTGATTATTTCTGATTTATTTATTTATTTATTTATTTATTTATTTATTTATTTGAGACACAATCTTGCTCTGTCGCCCAGGCTGGAGTGCAGTGGCCAGATCTCAGCTCACTGCAAGCTCCGCCTCCCGGGTTCCCGCCATTCTCCTGCCTCAGCCTCCGGAGTAGCTGGGACTACAGGCGCCCGCCACCTCGCCCGGCTAGTTTTTTTGTATTTTTTTAGTAGAGACGGGGTTTCACCGTGTTAGCCAGGATGGTCTCGATCTCCTGACCTCGTGATCCACCCGTCTCGGCCTCCCAAAGTGCTGGGATTACAGGCTTGAGCCACCGCGCCCGGCCTGATTTTCTATATAGACAATTACATCATCTGTTAACAAAAAGTTTTGCTTCTTACTTCCTAATCTGAATACCTTCTCTTTTATTTTCTCATCATACTGCATAAAACTTGATATGAATTCTAGGATTTTTTTTTTTATTTCTTTAAAAAATGCCATTGGGATTTTGATAGGGATTGTATTCAATTAGTACATCACTTTGAGTATGGACATTTAAACAATATTCCTCTCCCAACCCATGAATACAAGATGTCTTTCCAGTTACTTGTGTTTCCTTTCTATGACTTGTTTGTGTCATCAATGTTTTCTTGTTTTCGTTGTATAGGATTTTCACCACCTTGATTAAACTTATTCCTAAGTTTTTAAAATTATTTGAAGCTAATGTAATTGAGATTGGTTTATTAATTTTCTTGTTTCTATGTTTAAACCACCACATGAGGGAGGTGGTTCATGCTTGGATTCTATTTCTTTTAATTAGAAATAAATCATCTGTAAATACTAGATATACAAAGAGTAGGAAGATGCTCATACTAGGAAAGGCATGAAGAAATGGATGTTGCAAAGAAGGGTTCTGCCTTCCTTTAAATTCTCAGTTGAAGGGAAGCTCTTTAGCAGTATCCACTATTTATGAATTTAGAGTAGGTTTGCTTTCTTCCACTCTTTTTCTCTCTTACACTTTGTCTTTCTACTTCTTCATCTTTCCCAATTATTTGTAGATTATTTTCATTCACTTAAATGTGTTACTCACATGATTCCACCTCTAATTCTTGGTTTAGCCTACTGTTTCTTCATACATATCATATACATGAACTCCCTAACAAAAATGTTTGAAAATTTGGAATTTAAGTCGTGTGTAGATACATGTCCCTCATTTTTTTTTTTTTAAACATTTGACACCAAACTTTTAGAACTAGCACTCCTGAAACAAATCACAGAATGTCTTCAGGAAGAATCTTTTTTGTCATCTCTCTCTCTCTAGTCTGCCTAAGTGCAGATAACTTTGTAAATGGTCTGTCTTTTGGTACGCCTGTGATGAGGTTAGACATCTGGGGGTTGTGCTAAATGGGATCAGTATTTTTATGAATAGTTTTTTATTAATAATTCTTTTAAAACTGGCCTTTAAAATTGTAAGTTTGAAGAATTCCCACTTTTTCATCTGAGTGAGTAAGTCACACCTTCTTTGTTTTCTTCTTCAATACATATTAGGAGTTCATTTCAAGTGTACACTTTCTGATATTTCAGAGAACCACCTTCAAGTTTGAGATTCTTTCCTCAGTTTGGTTTATTTTGCTATTAATACTTGTTATTGCATTGTGAAATTGTTGTGTTGTGTCATTCAGCTCTGTCAGGTCCATTAAGTCCTTTTTTTATCCTGGCTATTTAGTCCTGTGGCTCCTCTATTGCTTTATTATGATTCTTATTTTCCTTTGTTTAGGTTTTGCTGTCCTCCTGAAGCTCAATGGTCTTCATTTGCTGTATTGTTTACCCAGAAAATTGTAAAAAAATTCTGCTTAACTCATAGGCCTTCCTTCCTCTTTTATGTTATTATATATTTTAAACATTTTATTTCTCTCACATTTATCTTTTTACTGTCATGGCAATAGAAATTTTAGAGGAAAGTACAAATATGCATGGTCACTCTGCTATCTAGATCTAGAAGCTGAACATAACTTTAAAGCATTTTATTATTATATGAAATTATACTCTATTATAGGGATATAGTGCCTGGGCCAGCAACTTGTATCTAATGCAAGTTTTTCCATAAAATGGTGTTCAATCTCTTATGAAGAGAAATAAAAATGCTAAGAGTGGCCGGGCACAGTGTCTAACGCCTGTAATCCCAGCACTTTGGGAGGCAGAGGAGGGTGGATCACCTGAGGAGAGATGTACAAGACCAGACTGGACAGCATGTTGAAACCCTGTCTCTACAAAATTACAGAAATTAGTTGGGGATGCTGGTGGGTGCTGTAATCCCAGCTACTCCAGAGGCTGAAGCAGGAGAATCACTTGAACCTGGGAGTCACAGATTGCAGTGTGTCAAGATCACGCCATTGCACTACAACCTGGGCAACAGAGTAAGACTCCATCTCAAGAAAACAAAACAAACAAACAAACAAACAAACAAACAAAAAATGCTAAGAGTTTTACAGTAACCAACTTTCCTGGAGAGGAGAATGCAAAGTCCAGTTCTTTGCCTTGATAAATGAAGTACAATTTATTCTTCAGGGCTCCACACAGAATCAGTCTGACTATGGAACCTAACCTGAAATTGCAGGCTTTGTAGAATTCCCTTTTTTTTTTTTTTTTTTTTTTCTTTGCTGTTTTCTGCAGTCCTTATCTGGTTTTCTGTTAGACCATTTATTTCAGGTATTACTTGTACCTAAATCTTTGGCTCAGGGTCTGCTCTGTAAGAACCCAGCCTAAGAAATCTGTAACTGGAAGTGGTTCGAGGAAGTAAACTCTAAAATTGGGATTCCATGGGTGAATCACTCACCAATCAGATGTTAATGAATCTCTTGTGGTATGTGAAGTAATGAAAACCTATGTATCCTGTTATGCTAAAGAATTACAGTTGCTAAGAATCTCACTTATGTTGAACTAGGATATACCCACCCCTTGCTTTCCCACACACACTGCATTTGAAAGGTGTGGTAAGGATCGATCTGTGGAGGAACTGGGCATTTGTTGCTTAGTATCCTTGATGCGTTGAAGAGAGAAAACAATTACTCAGGTAGGTCAATTGGCAATGTAAGACAAAGTGTGAAAGTATAGTGCATCCAAGCTATCATATAAAAACTTCCAGATTATCAAGAGCTGGAGGGCACATCAGGGGAAGGATGAGTTTTCAGCCTTCTGATAAAAAAGGAGAGAAAACTTGAGACTTGTTAGATGCATGTATATTGCATGCATAATATGCATACTGCACTTTGCAGTAGAAAATTCAACTCTCAGATTACCCTGAATCTTTTGGGAGTAGATTTTGAGAGTGCTGGAATAGGGGATAAAGTTGGAAAGAAAATAAAGTTGAATACAGAAAAGTTTTTGATATGGAGGTACTTTCCCAGGCCTCAATATTTTACACCCTGGCAAGATACTCTAGAGCCAGATTTGATAATCTGGTAGATGGCTCTTGGAAACTCAGGAAAAAGCAATAGTACAGTAAATGAAACTAAGACGTTAAAAATGCCATGGAAGAATGTGGGTTTGAGAGAGGGGATGACAAAGCAGAAATGTAATGGTTTTGCACTCATACACTAATTTCTCCCTTCCTTCTTGAAGTCAAAATGCCACTCTCTTATTTAAATGTTTATATAAAAATAAGGTTATTGATATTCTTTTAAAACATAGATTAAGGTCATTTAGTATTATATCTGCAGTTGGTTGGTCTACCATGTCCAAAGTCCTTTTCCAAATGTGTCCTGCAGGAATAAGAATGCAACTTATTACCAATTTAGAGTCTACCCTGTAGTTGAGGCTGCCATAACTTTTTATACATTTTTAGGAACAGCGTCTCTCCATGTTGGTAAATCTGGTCTTGAATTCCTGGGCTCAAATGATTATTTTGCCACGGCCTCCCAATATGCTGGGATTAGAGGCATGGACAACCACACCTAGCTGCCATAACTTTTGATAGAACATATGGGTATATTTTTCTTTATCTTTCATTGGTCAGTAAAAACCTGACTTCTAAATACAAATGTGTATGGGTTTTTTGGTGATTTATTTATTTATTTGTATTGATATATAATATTTGTACATATTTATGAAATACATATTATATTTTGTTACATGCATAGAATGTGTAAAGGTGATCAATTAAGGGTATTTAGGATATCTATCACCTTAACCATTTATTATTTCTATGTTTGCGGAACATTTCCGAGTCCTTTCCTCTGGTTATTTTGAAATATATAATACAGCGTTGCTACCTATGGTCCCTTACTCTGCTAGGGAAAATTGGACCTTATTCTTTCCATCTAACTGTACATTTGTACACATTAACCAATCTCTCTTCATCCCTGCCCCCCGCACACACCATTTCTAACCACTGATAATTATCATTCTACTCTCTATCTCCGTGAAACAAAACTTTTTTCGTCCCACATGTGAGTGACAAAATGCAAAGTTTGTCTTTCTGTGTCTGACTTATTCTATCCATGCTGTTGCAATGCCAGAATTTTACTGTTTTTATGGTTGAACAGTATTCAGTTGTCTTTAAATATGTGTGGGTTTTTAATCAAGGACGACTACCAGGTAACTTTCTCAAAATAGTTTAAATGGATTTTTTCTTAATTGGAAACAACTAAAGACACAAAGAATGTATACACTGTCATTTAAAATTCATCCTGAAAGGTAGTCTAATTATGATAATATCACTTAATATTAGACTTAATTATAATATGCTTAATAAAAAATGTAATTTAAAATATATTTTCTAGTGCCATAATAAATGTATTTTCTTTGGAAAAAAATAGGACAATTTTATCTCTAAGACATGTTATATTTTAGCTTTACTCCTGACATAATCTCTGTTCTGCTTCTTTATTTCCATTTGCAAGAAAAAAAAAAAAAA
>NW_016806320.1:2597466-2605001 GCF_001698545.2 Rhinopithecus bieti
CTTTTCATTTATTAATTTTAGAGAAGAAAACTAAAGAAGAGTAAGAAGGACTATTTTATTTCCACATTTAGGTATTTAGGCACATACAAAAGGAAAAAAATCTATCCCATGTAATTTTATTGCTCTAATAAAGTTTTATATTTGACACCCTTGTGGAGAACAGGGAGGAAATTATGTGGGGAGAAACTATATTGGTTTGTATGTTTTTTATCTATCTATCTGATGTTTCATGTATGGATATTAGTGGATGCAATTTTTTCAGTCAACTTTCCTTCCTGCCGTGAAGAACTGGAAGGTGTCTATATGAGAACAGAACTGTAAGTAATACTTAAAAGAAAATGAAAAATAATTCCTATTGAAATTATTAATTGGGAAATTCTGAGAAGTGTGCTTATTTTTCTTGTTTATTTAATGGCCTGAGATTAGTTGAATTGTTGTATTCTAAATTATGTAGGCACAATTAATAATAAAAGTAGCTAATTTTTTAATTTTAATTTTTATTTTTTAGATGGTGTCTCCCTCTGTTGCCTAGGCTGGAGTTCAGTGGTATGATCTCGGCTTGCTGCAGCCTCTGCCTCCCAGATTCAAGCAATTCTCCTGCCTCAGCCTCTAGAGTAGCTGGGACTACAGTTGTGTGCCACCACGCCCAGCTAATTTTTGTATTTTTAGTAGAGACGGGGTTTTGCCATGTTGGCCAGTCTGGTCTTGAACTCCTGACCCCACGTTATCCACCCGCCTCAGCCTTGAAAAGTGCTGGGACTACAGGCCTGAGCCACTGTGCCCAGCCAATATTTTTTGAGTATTCATTTTAATCTGGCCACTGTGCTGAGTTTCATGTAGATTACTTCAATTATTACTACAGCCTTAGTGGTAGGGAGCAATTTAATCAAAACTTGGTAGATAAAAACAGTAAAGCTTGAGAACTTAAGTAACTTTCTCAAAGTCACAGTTAGTAAATATCAGGAACAGAGAGGGATTCAAATCCCCACAGCAATCTATTCTATAGTTCACATTACCTTGTTAGAAGTCTGGAGCAGCCACATACATCTCTGCATTATTTACAGTGGCCCCTTTACCAGATGAAGCCAACATTATTGCTAGCTCTCTGTGAGGGTAAGAAACGGCTCCCTAAGAGTAGTTTCCAGGCCAGCAGCAGCTGCTCCACCTGGGAATTTGTTAGGAATGCAAACTCTCAGGCTACCACCCCAGAGCAACTGAATCAAGAGCTCAGACTGCTGGCTGGACTAATCTAGCATGATTCAGAAACACGTCAAATCTAAGAATTTCTGGTTTAGGTTATGGTCACAGTTCCTGAAGTCATTTGATTTGTTCCACTGATTGTCTAGGACAGGGTTACTCAACAGCTCAGAGCTTTGGATTCTGTGATTGGACATTTAATTCCCAGGCAGGAAAGCCTTATTACAATATTGTTACACATGAAGATCAATACTTAGATTAATCTGATCTCATTTTCACAGAATCATTTAGATATTCTTAAAATTTCCTGAACTGTTAATACTGTTCTCATCTTCTATGTGGTGCTGATAGTAAAAATTACCTGGCTTGAAAAAAAAATCTCTTGTCATTTCAATGAAAGATGTCAAGTGATAATTATAAGTTCTCTGATAAATGTAAACACTCTTTGTCCCTCTCCCTTTTCCATGACACCATAATCATTCTGCAACATTCCCCTGGCGCTCCTCATCGGACCTTACTGTTTAAGAAGGCTCTTCCATAGAATTTTATACTCTATTTTCTCTAAACAGAATTTACAGCCCAGATGGTACTCTAAGCTTTGTGAACAACTCCAGTCAATATCTAATAAACAAGGATTACTATTTTAAAAGAGTTATGAGAAAGTTTGAAATCCATCCTGTATGGTTACTGCTGGTATCTTTCAGACATTCCTGTGGGCTAAACTGGCAAAGCCTTAAGATAGACTTAGATTCTTACCTGCTCAGAGTATTTCCATTTTAGAAGACAAAGTTTTCAAGATGTGATCATTTTCCACTCCCAGGAAATCACTTTTCCTTGAAAAATCTGCCTATTATTTATAATAAGTTGAAAGAAACTAGGAACAAATACTATTAAAATACAATTCTATGTTATAATGTATCCATTCTTCTCATACCCTAATTTTATATGATACGTTCTCTTTTCTCTCCGTACAAATATTTCTGTTAAAAAAAAATTGGTAGTTCTTGTTAGAAAATATGTGTCAATGAAAAATGTTTCAAAATAGCTTATTTGGGGCTTGACCAGGAATATAGTATAATATTTTTGTTCCTTTGCATAACAAACTTTGCTTTGTTTGTAAGGTATACACAGGTATGCCTACGGTGGACTGCAACCCAGTTATTGACAAACTGATGCAAGCCAAATTTATATGTCTATTCTGTCAGCATTACATCTCAGTGCTAATTTACATTGTTCATGTCCACCCGACTAGTTGCTAAAATGTTTTAAAGCAATCATGAGACTATATAATGAGTGCTGCTTGCCTTTTATGTCTTAAAAATGTTTATAAAGATAGATATAGCATTGTTAGTAGGGAAATCTTTGCCCACTGAGTAAATCTCAGGCATCAATAACAGGCTGACTTGTTTTTGATATGCTGAGAAATTCAATCTCAGGGCACTCTTCACACTGTAAATAACTGATTAAAACATTTCACTTATGACTGTAACATACAAAGAAAAATAACTGTTGGTTTAAATAAAATGTGCAAAGTTTTGTTTCTGCTATGGCAAGCACCATAAAAACCTCTGCCATGTGGTGTGATTAACAAACATAAAACAGGATTGCAGGCCCGGCACGGTGGCTCAAGCCTGTAATCCCAGCACCTTGGGAGGCCGAGGCGGGTGGATCATGAGGTCAGGAGTTCGAGACCTGCCTGATCAACCCGTTGAAACTCCGTTTCTACCAAAAGTACAAAAATTAGCTGGCCATGGTGGCACATGCCTGTAGTCCCAGCTGCTTGGGTGGCTGAGGCAGGAGAATTGCTTGATTCTGGGAGGTGGCAGTTGCAGTGAGCCAAGTTCGTACGATTGCACTAGAACCTGGGTAACAGAGCAAGACTCCATCTCAAACAAACAAATAAACAAACAAACAAACAAAACTAGGAATGCGCTGGGGTTTTACATGATAAGAAAGACCCACAGGTGTGAATTAAAACCTTTTAATGATACAACAGCATAGTCCAATGAAGTATTGACTACATTAAAAATTAAAACATTTATTAAGGTGCATTTTCAGTGATTATTTTAGGATATGCCTCATAAAGTTTGTAGTTACTATCACATTAATTACAGCTTTTGTTTAATACATCAAAACATCTCTAGGCTTTGATGAAACCTAATAGAATTCATTACAAATATTAGATTTATTGAAGAACCAAATGTGGATGAAAGAACAGACCTTTTGGCCCTAAGACTATCAGAAACTAAAATAATTTAATATTTGTTTGTTTGTTTGTTCGTTCTTAGGTCATCTAGTGCTAAATAAGCCTGATAATTTTCCCCCTGCTTAAGATTTTTAGGATTATTTAACTATCTAAATATAAGGCTGCTTTCTTAACAAAATAATATGTTACCATTGGAAATCACTTTGCTAACATATCTATAAATGCAATTGATAGGCCAAAACAGAAAGAAACTAGATTTTTTAACAGTTGTTTTTAAGGTTAAGTCACAGAAAAAATATTTGCGGAGATGATGCATTTAAATTTGTTCATTGATATCTTCATCATGATAACCTATTGTTAAAGGAAATAAATAATATTACTTTCATTCACACTAGAGGTTACTTCAACAGTATTTGATTTTATGGTTTAAAAAGTAAACTGAATATTTTACAAAGAAAGTCACACATTTATTACCGTTGCCTGTAACAATGTTACAGCATCAGCTGGTACTTTTCTGTTTTTGGTTTTTACTTTTATCTCAGTTACCAATTAATAAGCACTTCGATATAAAATAGTATTTTATCATATTTAGTTTATATCTTACCTTTCCAAATAGTTGTGTATGTATATATATAATACATACATTTATCATATGTATCTATAACTACATGAGACAGATATAAATATTAAATTAACTTCATTTGATTTAAACTGATAAGTGCTAATGAATTTTAAAATTCCTGCAAATGAACACATTATGCAAGGATGGCTTTATTGAGAAGGCCTATTGTTTAAAATATCACATTCATTGATTTAAACAGGAATAATCTGGGTTAGAGACAAGTTTTGAATATATATACTATTATCGCTGGTTTTTTTTTTTTTTTTTTTGAGATGGAATCTCACTCTGTCTTCCAGGCTAGAGTGCCATGGTGTGATTTTGACTCACTGCAACCTCTACCTCCCATGTTCAAATGATTCTCCTGCCTCAGCTTCCCAAGTAGCTAAGATTACAGGTGCCTGCCACCATGCCCAGTTAATTTTTATATTTTTCGTTGAGGCAGGGTTTCACCGTGTTGGCCAGGCTGGTCTACAACTCCTGATTTCAGGTGATCCGCCCACCTAGGCTTCCCAAAATGCTTGGATTACATGTGTGAGCCACTGTGCCCAGCCCTGTTATTCCTTTTTTTAAAAAATAATTTTAGTTCTGCTTGTATTAAATACCTGATTATTTTTCAGAATATGCTGTAATACTTCTATGTCTTCTTCAGCTGGCTCCTAATTTTAAGAACATTTATTCCCAAGAAACAAATGGAATATAATAGCTGAGTCCGTGGTGCAGTTTGAATGACAATTCATACCTCCAACATTCTAAATGCACCTGATTTCCTTATGTGCATTTGACTATCCCTTTGGGGTTGAATGTCATGATAATGGTATAGCTCTTACTGTCCTAAGGATCTATATTAGTCAGGATTCTCCAGAGAGACAGAATAAACAGGATAGATATTTTCATAGCTGAAAGTCAGATAGATAGATGATAGATAGAGAGGGGATTTACGATTTATTTATTAGGGAAATGAACTCACATGATTATGGAGGCACAAAGCCCCAGAGCAGGCCATCTAAAAGTTGAAGACCTGTAGATGTTGGTAGCATGGCTAAGTCCACATCCAAAAGCTTGAGAATCAGGAAGGTCAATGGTGCAATTCTCCAGTAGATTCTAAAGGCCAGAGGGGCCAGGTGCAGGGGAGGGTACTGGTATAAGTCCTGGAGTCCCAGGGCCAGACAGCCTAGAATTCTGATGTTCAAGGGCAGAAGAAGAAGAACACCCCAGCTCCAGGAGAGAGAAAAATCTTTTCTCTCCAACTTTGTTCCACCCAGGTCCCCAGTTGATTTGATGGTATTTGGAGGATAAATCTTTCATACTCAGTTCGACAACTCACATGCCAGTCCCCTCTGGAACACCCTCACAAACACACCCAGGAGTAATGCTTTACCAATTCTCTAGGCATTCCTTTATTCTATCATGTTAACACCTAACATGAACCATCACAGGATCTTATAACAGTCTAAATTTTTGTCTATTTCTCTCTCCTTCAGTAATAAAATGATAGAGTTGGTTAAATAATAACTTTAAAAATTTGAGTTAGAGAGAGTGGAGCAAGGTGGCAGAATAAAAGTCTCAACTGATTGTCCCCCATCTGCAAATAAAAAAGCACTTTCAAAAAACCAGAAACTAGGTGAGTAATCACAGTACCTAATTTTAACTTTTTATCACTGAAAGAGGCACAGAGGAGGGTAGAAAAGACAGTCTTGAATTACTAATTCATGCCTCTTTCCTTCTCCTGGCTGTGGGTGTGTGGCACAGAGAAATAATCTACGCACTTGGGGAAGGGAAACACAATGAATGGAGGACTTTGCGTTGAACAGAGTGCTGGCTGCCACAGTGGAAAGCAAAACTATGTTGAACTCAACCAGCACCTGCTCATGGAGAAAAGATTTAGACCAGTCCAAGCCAGAGGGAAAGTGCCTATTCCAGCTGTATGAGTTTCAGTTCCAGCAAGCCTCGCCATCATGGGCTAAAGTGCTCTGGAGTCCTAGATGAACTTGAAAAGCAGTGTTGAACACAAGGGCTGCAATTCTTAAACAAGACATGATGCTGTGCTGGTCTTATAGCCAGTGGACTGGGGTAGTGCATGACTTAGACACCAGACAGGGTGACTTGGGGAATGCTTGTGCCTCATTTTCACCAACCACAGATAGTACAGCTTGCAGCAACTAAAGTGATTCCTTCCTTTCACTTGAGGACAGCAGAGAAAGAAGAGTAAAGAGCACCTTTTCTTGCATCTTAGATACTAGCTCAGCCACAGTAGGATAGAGCAACAGGCAGAGTATGGATGACAGAGTGAGACTCTGTCTCAAAAATAAATAAATACATAAATTAATTAATTAATTAAAAATTAAAACTAAAACTGCTCTGCTAATACGGTTAAAATTGCACAGTAGATTTCGATCTAATTATTTTATATTTTGGTGTTATTGAAAATGGCCTCTTGGAATTTATATTTTCTAATATCCATTGCCAGTATAAAGAAATACTAGCCTCACCTTGCTCATTCTGCTGGATCAGCACAAAATGATCAATATAACAGGCCAATGTTATCATATGTCAGATGAATGTATGATCTAGATTCCTTCTAATTATAGTATGACATAGTTGAGAGAATTAGTATGTTTATATAATGCATGATGATGAAAATAGTTCAGTGGAGAGGGAAAATGAGGATATGAAGCATGAGAAAATTGTATGAATGATGACTGTGAGAAGTTGAAAGAGAGAATTAGCATAACCTGGGACAAAATTATATATGAATATTTAGGATAGTTCAAATGAATGTAAACTCTATCTGATTTATTGATAAGAATAGAAAACAATTAGTTAATCAAACTCATAGCTATGCAACTTGTACCTGAAGCCTTATCCTCTAGGATCGATACTACATACAGCACAGCAATCATGGCTACTAATTATTAAGCTTTAGGTAGTATACTTTCTCTCTCTTGTTTTTTAGGGGACCATATTGGCATTTTAAATAGACTGATGAAAGGAACCACCATCAACCTTACTTTCTTCTGATTGTGCGTTAAGGATGACTCCCATTTTCTGTCTATTAATTTGGGTCTGAGTGATGCCGTGCTCTGTCAACAATACTACTTAGGTGGGTGAAGACCTTTGGTTGGTTCTATGTTTTCTCTAGTTGTCTCTATCATTGTGGTCTGCTGCTTGTATTAAATACCTGATTATTTTTCAGAATATGCTGTAACACTTCCATGTCTTCTACCTGGCCACTACCTGGCCTCTGTTATTTTGAGACCTCACCATTTCCAGGGCTATTAACAAGCTTAACTCTACGACTGCTGCCTCTGCCATAATCCCTGACCTGGAGAAAAGAACGACAGCTGAGGTTTTTAGGGATGTTGGGGCCGCATTCGCCATTATATTTCTAATAGACTCCTTGATAAAGCACTCTCAAATCCAATTTCAGATGTCTTCGACTGACTCCTGATAGTGCATACTAGCTACTATCTTTTCAGCTCTTTTTTTTTTTTTTTTTTTTTTTTTTTGTTT
>NW_016806320.1:2606620-2612244 GCF_001698545.2 Rhinopithecus bieti
AATAGGAATTTCCCTGAATTTGAACGTATTCTCAGAATGTTTTTTCTCTAGTAAATTTTAAATACATATTTATAGCTTTAAAGTTTTATTTTTCCTCTAAATGCATCTCTCTATAATTTTTTGAGTACTAGGTGTCTGCAATATCTTCAAAAGTCACATTTGAAAATATTTTGCATTGAATAGTAGAAACATAAATTGATATATTATGTATTTATTAAACATGGATTTAAAAATATCATGAAGTGCAAAGAACACAAAATTTATCTGAGGATACAAATAAATAACTTGACCTACAAAGAAAATGTGTATATTATTTACCTAATGCATAATTTTTTACATTTTGATGCATTTAAGAAATAGTTTAATACATACTAAGCATTTAAATTGGATACAAATCTGCTACATTAAAGGAAAACCTCTAGCCATTCTGTGATGTTTTAAGATAATCACACATTTTAGAGCACCATGATAACTAGAAACAAATTTAAATTACTACTTTAACAAAGCAAGGTATGCAAATATTTCTATAAATAGCTACCACAAAGCCATATTCTACTTTGGTAAAAGAGAATAATATTATTAGTAGGAAAATTAATATCATTCTACCTATTAATTTACACAGTCATGAGTGTTAAAATACTGGGAAATTATAAGAAAGATAATTCAAAATTACATCACAGAGTAGAAAGCATAAATAAACATTTTATAGCTAAATGAACAAATATTTTCTACATACAGTGCACATTTTTGCTTGTGTTAACTGCTTACTTATTCTCATAACTTAAATGAAAATATAGACATAAACTCTTCTCTGATACCACTTATTTATAATTACTTCCTTAGAAACTAGTGGTGTTTATTTAAATTTTATCGTGGGAACTAAAGTTTGCTTTTATCTGAGGTTGTTACATAAACAGAAGGTTATTATAAAATTTCAAATTCTGCCAACAAAAATAAATCAATGAATAATCAGATGAAAATAAATAGAATAATCCTGTGGTTTGAAAGCAGGTTTTCGTACTTTATTTTAAACCAAATAAAATATTTTAAAATAGAAACATGAAGAAACCTTATACCAAAACAATTGACAGCAACTATAATGGATTTTCTATGGATTGTTGAAAAGCTCTGTCTCATAATCTCCTATTCATCACTTATGATTCATTTGAATTTGGAACCAACTGCAGAGTTCAGATAATAAATGTTTTACTGGAAACAACATCCTTCTCTCTTTTGATCATTTCCAAATATATATTAAATTGATTATTTTATTTGAAAAAAAATGAGTACTAGTGTAATCTCTTGGATCCTTCTTCATTCAAGCTCTGATCAGCTGCCCAATATACTTGGCATGTTGCTTTAAGGGTTTTCTTGTTTAGAAGATCTTGATTTAGCTCATTTTATGTCTTTGAAGTAGAATTTTAAATTTATTTTTTATAATAATGATTTCTTACAATGATGTTGGATAATTGAATTATAGTTGAGAATTGATTTTGGAGGAAAAAAAATCAATCAAAGCATATTAAATTTTAATTGAATGGGGGAAAAGGGAGAAGCAACAGAAATGACAAACCCCAAAGAAGCCTTAGAACAAAATATTCAATACAACAAATTCAAATCTTGTTTGATGACCAATGTAAATATAGCCTACACCATTGTTATTTTATCCTTCTCCAACACAGAGGTACTTTAGGGACAATATAAAGTAGATAATATATAACCTCTAGATCACTAGTGGTCTCAAGGGTTAATTTCAAATGGAACATTAGCTATCGGATACATTATGTATTTCTGGATAGTTCATAAATATGCTTAACTGATTTTTATTTTGATTCAAAGTCAATAAGTCTTTCAAGAATCACTGGTTTAGTGTCTAAGATCACTCTTCTTCTGCCGGAGCATGAGAGTTATTCTATTTAAACTCTCTTGCAATCACTTTCATCTGTCTTTTGACTGTGTTTTGGCCAGTGGCAAATGTTTTTGATTGCTACTCAGGGAATTAGCCAACTAAGGGGACTTGAGTACTTTCCAGTGAGCAATTTCCATCAGAAACCATTACTTGTAACCTTCAACTTCACCAGCTTCAACTTTCCTCCCAGAATTCTATTTTTCTTAACATTAGAGTAGTTTACATTTTAACTATGATGCCAGATGATAATATTTCTAGGATTTAATGTGGATAAAATTTTGAGTAAGATGTGTTCATGGTTGCGTGCATGCATGTGTGTATATAAATTTTGACAACCTAAAATGTAAGATATTGCTACAAAGAAAATGTGAATATTTATTTATTAAAATAAATTGATATTTGTAATCAAGCACTTATTAGGCTAAACCACAAACATATTAAGAATTTTTTTTATTTTTTTGAGAGATAGTTTTGCCCTGTTACCCAGGCTGGAGGGCAGTGGCACAATCTCTGCTCACTGCAATCTCTGCCTCCCAGTTCAAGCAATTCTTCTGCCTCAGCCTCCCAAATAGCCAGAATTACAGGCACATACCACCACATAGTCTTATTTTTGTATTATTCATAATGATGGGGTTTCACCATGTAGGCCAGTCTGGTCTCAAACTCCTGGGCTCAAGTGATCCCCCCACCTCAGCCTCTCACAAAGTATTGGGATTACAGGTGTGAGCCACTATATCTGGCTGATAATGCTTTATCAATAAAATTTCATAAGGACTTATCTAAGGATAAGAAGATGATTTATTCTAGTAGTGTGATCATTTGAATGACTAATTCCTCTTAATCTTAAAATTTTAGTTAATGTAAATATATGATATGGGAGTAATAATACAAGTTTGAGAGAATCTTAATGAAATTTTGCACATCAAAACATAAAATAACTACTATATCATGGAAATACTGGTTGTCTCATAAAATGATTTAAAGCTAGTAATAATGATTACACTACTGCATTCACAAGATTTTTAACTTTAGAGATTAAGATGAAGGACTCTGAAGTCACGTACACACTAATATAGATACTGGTTCTCTTTGAAGATATTCGGTCAATTACCCAACTTGAGTAAATGACTACCTTTGTGTAACCTAAACATTTCCAAAATTTCTAGGCCTTTGGAATTATTCTTTCCTTTAAAATCCAAATAAAACTTTGAATCCAAATCCCATGTTACTTGTGGAAATGCAACCTCCTTCATAGGATTTCTTCTGAGTCTTGTGGATGGGTAAATTAAGGGGTGTTTGTGCTCTCCTTGTGGTTTTCTCTCTCTCCTTGTTTGCTGATAAATAGATGTACCCTGTACTTTAAAAAGTAAGCACTTGGGAGCAGGAATCACATTATGGCAGAGGAGGAGCTTGGTAAAAATGTCCATCTAAAATAATTTTAACTGTATAAAAATTTGAAAGGTATCAACTTCAGGGCTCTGGAAATCAATGAAAGATTCCAGCAAAATAAGAAGAATTTATTGACAGAAACAATTAAACCTTGGGTAAGAACAGCAGGAGTCCGTGAATTTATGGCCTGGGGCTGTCCCTATTCTCTCCCAAGAGCTCAGTGCACACAATAGTTTTACCAGGGCCAGACAAGCTGTGAAAACCAGAGGCTTGCTGACTGAGTGGGTTAATGTGATTTCAGATGGAGCTCAAACAACTCCATGCCCTGCTGCGTTTTCAGTGACAGTGGTAGTTTTAGTGGAAGATGAATGGAGAAGGCCAGGTACTCAGTTGCTAGTCAGGATGGTAAAAGACTAGTAGTACAGGCAGAAATATAACACAGAGATCTGGACAATGAAACAGGTGTGGGGCCATGGAGAAACTCCTGCAAATATCTATCTGACTAAAAGGCTACATGTATGTACTAAACTTAACTGAAATATAAGAATTAACCATAATAATGGAGCTAATATTGAGAGCTAAAATTAATGAAATAGAATACATGTTTACAATGAGTTTCAATAAATATGTTATTTGAAAAGAATATTAACATTTATAAACCTAAGTAAGAACAATTAAAACAAAAGACCCCACCATTATTAAAGAGAAAAAGGAAACACATTACAGATCATATGAAAAGATAAAATAACAGTATACATTTTATGTAAACAAATTTAAACATATAAATGAAATTGCAAAAATTATTTTAAAAATGCTACTTAAGAAAACTGATAAGACATAGAAAAGTCTAAAAGCTATATGTCAGTTTTAGAAATTAAACTTTTAAATAAAAACCTTTCAAGCAACCAACTCCAGGCCTAGGTAGCTTTAACCTTTAATTTTACAAATACATAACGATAAGGATATAAACCAAATTGCATTGAGTCCCAAAATATAATGTTCTGAAGACATGTTTGCATTAGTCCATTCTCCCACAGCAATGAAGACACACCCGAGATTGGGTAATTTATAAAAGAAAGAGGTTTAATTTACTGACAGCCATGCATGGCTAATGAGGCCTCAGGAAACCTACAATCATGACAGAAGACGACTGAGGAGTAAAGACCTTCCTCACATGGCGGCAGGAAAGAGAAGTGCAAACAGGGGAAATGCCAGATGCTTATAAAGCCATCAGATCTTGTGAGAACTCACTCACTATCATGAAAACAGCACGGGGAAAACTACCCCACCATGATCCAGTCACCTCCTACCAAGTCTCTTCCTCAACACCTGGGGATAACAATTCAATATGAGATTTGGGTGAGGACACAAAATTTAACCATATCAACATTTTAATTATATTACAATCTAGAACCAAACTTTATCATTTTTAGAATTGATTGAGTTTGCCATCTGTCATTTTACATAATACAAAGTTTTTCTACTTTAGGAAAGAGTAAGAGTATTTTTTTAATCTCTTGCAGGTGGCTGTTTGAGTTTCTTTGCAGGCATAATTATTTTTGATATATATATGTATATATCATATATATGCATAGTACTAGACAAACAAAATGTTATACAACTTTTGCCAATTTTTTATCAGTCCATGTTTCAATATATTAGGGTATTATACTCTGACTTTCCAATGTATTTTTCTACCTTTATACCATGAACAATGCTCTCATCTAGTTTACTGGTGATGGCCAGGTACCTAGATGCAATGGTCAAGTTGAAGCCTTTATCTTCCTTGTCTTATCAGAAACATTTGACATATGTGATCATTCCTTCTTCTTTTTTTTTTTTTTTTTTTTATATATATGTTTGCTATACATGGCCTCATAGCCTAATTTTAATTCTACCTCACCAAAAAATTATTCTCTGGTTGTGCTTCAAGTCCTATTTCTTCTCATTAATTTTTTAATGTAGGAACAGTTTTAAGGCTTCAGTCTTGGTACTTTTTATTCTCTATCTTTATTCTTTGCTTTTGTAATTTCTTCAAGATTTCTGGCTTTAAATAACATCTATATGCCAATGACTCTCAAACAGACTCTCCTCTAATATTTAGTCTGCTACAAAACTACATGTGAAGGTTCAAATATCATTTGCCTTTTTAAAATTATGCCATTACAAAATTAAGATATTAAACTTTTTTCCAGCTTTAAGATAATAAATTCTTAAATAAATGTTTTGTAATGGCCTACTGTGGCATATTTAACTCCAGAAAACATGAATGGCCAAATTTGAATTTAAACATCTTGGAATGATTTATAATAGCAATAGGGGAATT
>NW_016806320.1:2614424-2636415 GCF_001698545.2 Rhinopithecus bieti
ACCAAAAAATTATTCTCTGGTTGTGCTTCAAGTCCTATTTCTTCTCATTAATTTTTTAATGTAGGAACAGTTTTAAGGCTTCAGTCTTGGTACTTTTTATTCTCTATCTTTATTCTTTGCTTTTGTAATTTCTTCAAGATTTCTGGCTTTAAATAACATCTATATGCCAATGACTCTCAAACAGACTCTCCTCTAATATTTAGTCTGCTACAAAACTACATGTGAAGGTTCAAATATCATTTGCCTTTTAAAATTATGCCATTACAAAATTAAGATATTAAACTTTTTTCCAGCTTTAAGATAATAAATTCTTAAATAAATGTTTTGTAATGGCCTACTGTGGCATATTTAACTCCAGAAAACATGAATGGCCAAATTTGAATTTAAACATCTTGGAATGATTTATAATAGCAATAGGGGAATTTGGGACATAGCCCCAAGCCTGTGACACATCACCATATCACTCCACTAGAGGTTTCTTCCCATGCTGAGAAAGGCTTCACATACATGTGTCTGAATACACCTCAGTGGAACTCTAAACTCCATCTATCATCCTGAAAACAGTCATCACTTGGTTGTTCTCTGAGTTTGAGACTCAGGAAAAGACCCACACACACTTTGTAAGAATGCCTGGGACATTTAAGCAGAATATTCTGGCATGCTAAAAAACTGAAACAAGGTTTAAAAAGAGCTTTAGGGATTCCAGGTGACCATGCACCCTTGACTGCACACAGTGTATGCAATAAGGGAAATTGAATAGTCAGAGGAGCAAGACATGTGGCCCTCTAAGTCTTGAAGTCCAGGACAAAAGTCACTTTTGTAGTATCTAAGAATATCATTGCCTCAGAATGAGATTTTCCTGGCTTGATTGCTTTGCATACGTACCTGGGTGCCCAATGGTCACCTCAAACTGAAAACTCTCCAAAGCATCTCACGATTTCTAGGATAATAAAAATCAAGTTCTCAAAAATGACCTTCAAAATTCCAAATAACTGCAGCTCCTATGACATATCTGAAATGTATTGTTCTCTCTCCTTCTCCCAGTCATTCTATGTATACAATCCTTCTATATACCCCAAATGCACCAGGAATACTCTTGCCATAGTGTTCTTGCTCTACCTTGTTCCTTTGCTTCAATGTCATGCATTCAATATTAAAGAAAAAATGTATATGACACAAAAAAGCAAGAAAACATAACCAATTTTCCTGAAATAAAGCAATTAACAAAATCCAATTCAGAAATGGCCCAGGTTAGTGTTAGAGTTATCACATAGGGAGTTTAAATTTACTGTGGTCAGTATGTTAGAAAACATGTGGGCAATATGCATGAACTGGTGAGATATTTCAGTAGAAATACAATTAAAAAAATCAAATTGGTAGAAATTAAAAACATGATATTATGATACTGAATATGATAAATTATTTCTTTGGATGTAATAGAAAATTTGACACATCTGAAAAAGATAATAGGAAAATTGGAAGACAGGTACATAAAAATTATTCAAGTCAAAATGAAACGTGTAAAGAGATTGAACAAAGTTGATGTATGTCATACAAGAGCTATTGGATGATACCTAATGATAAAGCATGCATATAGTTGAAAGTTGTTAAGAATAAGAGACAGAAAAAATGGGTAAAAATTTTATTTGAGTAAAAACAAAATAGGTAATAATAATCTAAAATTATTGAAAGACAAAGTATACATACTCAAAAAGCTCTGAGACTCCTAAGCATAATAAAACACACACTCATGGACATCATAGTCAAAATTAATTTTAAAACTCTGAGCTATTTCTTTTAGTTTCTCATTTGACACTAGACTAACACAATTTAGTTATTGTTTGTTTCACAATGTGTTTATTGGCCAAGAAAGGTAAAATAAACAGGCATGTTAAAATTATATCACTATACTGAATTATATACTAGGTTAATGATAAATGTAGATTACCAGAGTAATATTTGTATAGTCACTTTTCTAGTAAACTATTTTTCAATATTCATAATGCTAATGGAATCAAAATTCACAAGAAAGACAAAGCTACGTGTAGCAAGATGAAAAAATTTGAACTAAATTGTGGCTCAGTTATTTGGTGACAACTTCGGGATGTAATTTTGATAGCCTATTTTATAAATCACAATTACTTTTTGCCATATTATCAACTAAAGAAAGGAAAAATACATGCTAAAGTTACCATCAAAATGAATCTTCATATTGAATATATTTCAAAAGAACGTATGTCATTCATTTTTCTTTCAATGTGTAGTAATTGGTAGGTGACATAACATTGACACTGAGTGCTTTCAAATTATCTACCATATTTGGATCTTCAATATTAACATGATGGGCAATATAATATTAAATACTTTATCAAAACAAAATTAGACACCAAAGTAGCAGTTTTCTAGATATGACAGTTTTAATCTTTTTAGAGTCTATTGATAATGTTCAGCAATCTTGTCACAAAATGTGACCTCCACAACTCCATTTCTTATATCTAGTAAAGATGTTAAAACAAGAAACACTTGTCAAAGATTAGATAATAAAGAAAATGAAATAATTAGGTCAATCAGTGTTTTAAGAATAGGCATTTTTCCCACATTGTCTTCAATGAAATTATTGTGCTTAAATATAGTTATTGACAATTAAATTTTAATAACTTAAAATTGCTTATTAAATTAGATTTCAATCAATGAAACTTAAAGTAATTTTATGTAAATATTGAACATTCAAGACAAATAACTCCCTGGATATTAAATGGATATGCTTGAAATCGTAATATTAATATTATTGATTTTAAAGGTGGTTTATTTTATAATAGTGTTTTAAATGCCTGAAATGAGAGACAAATTGGGTTAGTGCCCAAGCCATGTTTGATTTAGTCTTCACTTAACCTTTTGTAAAATACTGACATTGTAGAAAACCTTTGTAATTTATCAATTACTCCGGAAACACCCAAAAGTAAATGCCTTTAAATAGAAGAGCTCATTTATGAGTAAAGAGCAACTTAATTATTTGAAAACTATAGGTTAACTATGGTTAACTGCAATAGTCACAGTCTTATTTTTAATTTGGATTTTATTTCTAAGGAGATTTTTATCGCAATGAAAGAAGGGCATATAAAAAAACAACAGAAGTCTATCATGCATGGGGCATACTTTCCAAGACCCTCACAGTGGGGCTGGCCCTGAAATCCTAAATACCCCCAAGTCCTTATAGACGGGTATATTGATATAATATACGATCATATATTTAGCCTAGTATAAATATATACAATATATACAGCACTGATTTTCCTAATAGCATATATAGGCTGAGTAAATTTTAATTTAGAATTAAGCACAGTAAGGATAAAACAATACATAAGTAGTGAAGGACATTTATAAGCAAAGAAACATAACAACATACTGTGATATAAAGGTATGTTACATCCGTGATCTCTCTCTTAAAATAACTTATTAAGGCAGAAAAATTGGTTAGCACAACATGCGGGGCTTGACTGACGCACTTGGCAAGTGAGCAAGTCCAATGAGCGCGCCCACTAAGAAGTAATTTAGCATCGATTTCATTACTTGTAATCAAATAAGGAGGAACAAGCTGGATCGTTCACCGAAAGGAAGTTTCTGCCCCTGAACAAGCTGAGTAAAGCATTTTGGTTCTGGTTAGCTGAGTCGCTTTTATGTAGAAGGTGGAGTAACCAGGGGCAATGCAGGGCTGCAGTTCATCGCAGTGCGTTCTTTCCTTGCCCTTCATGGCATTATATAAATATATACAATATAATTATAGTGTAATATGATTGTATAGATGATATAACAAAAATAATGTATTCTTATTTTTTACATTAGTGATACAATATATATTATATATATAAAACAAACTTCACCAATGAATACAATTTGAAGAGATTTGACAAAAGCATTACAATGCTCCAGTCAAAATATATAGAACACCTTGTACTCCATCACCATACATTTATTTTTGACCCTTTCAGTCAACTCATGAGCAAGCCCCGTTTTATTTTTATTACTATAATTCAGTTTTGTTTAATATTCTTCTGCCTATAGATGGAATAGAATACTGTATTATTTTGTGACTGGCTTCTTTTCCTTAAAATATTTTTTTGAGAATGATCTGTGTTGTTGTATGTACCAAAAGTTGTTCTTTATTTATTGTTTTGTTCTATTTAATAGACATATTACAATTTGTTTATTAATTCTACTCTTAGTAGAAGGAGTTTGAGATTGTTTCCAGATTTTAGCTATTATGAATAAAACTACATACAAATGTTACTGTACAAGACTTTTATTGGCAGACATTATGTGTCTCTTAAGAATATAGGAATAGAATTGCTGGGTCATGGAGTAACTATATGTTCAAATATATGAGAAACGCCAGACACATTTAAAATGTTTTTTAATCCAATCAATATTGTATAAAATGTTCAGTCCTTCCTTATTCTTGACAATATATGTGGTTATCTGTCTTTCTAACTTTACATCAGAATGAGTAACTTCATTATTTTAATTTGCACTTTCCTAATGGCTTCAGGTGCTAAGTACATTCTGTCTGCTTATTGATCAATTGTAAAAAATTCTTCTTGTGAAATGTCTTTTCAAATTTTTGGCCCATTTCTATTGGTTTCTTTTTTTTTTTTTCTTGGTCTGACTTTCCAGGAATTTATCAATTGTTTATATCATTTTTTTTTTTTAAGGAGAAACTTTTTTTTCAACTTTAAGTTCTGGGGTACATGTGCAGGATGTGCAGGTTTGTTACATACGTAAACATATGCCATGGTGGTTTGCTGCACAGATCATCCTGTCACTTAGGTATGAAGCCCAGCATCCACTAGCTATTCTTCCTGATGCTCTCCCACACCCAAAACCTGACAGGCACCCATGCGTGTTGTTCCCTCCCATATGTCCATGTGTTCTCATCATTCAGCCCCCACTTATAAGTGAGAACATGTGGTGTTTGGTTTTCTGTTCCTGCATTAGTTTGCTGAGGATAATTGCTTCCAGCTTCATCTATGTCACTGCAAAGAACATGATCTCGCTCCTTTATATGAATGCATAGTATTCCATGATGTATATGTACCTACCATATTTTCTTCATCCAATCTGTCATTGATGGGCATTTATGTTGATTCCATTTCTTTGATATTGTGAATAGTGCTGCAATGACCATAAGCGTGTATGTATCTTTATAATAGAATAATTTATATTCCTTTGTGTATATACCCAGTAATGGGATTGTTGGGTATTTCTGCCTGTAGGTGTTTGAGGAACCACCAAACTGTTTTCCAAGATGGTTAAACTAATTTTCACTCCCAATAACAATGTAAAAGTGTTCCTATTTCTCCACAACCTCCTCAACATCTATTGTTTTTTGACTTTTTAATAATTGTCATTCCGACTTGCATAAGCTGGTATCTCATTGTGGTTTTGATTTGCATTTCTCTAATAATCAGTGATGTTGGGCTTTTTTTCATATTTGTTGGCTGCACATACGTCTTTTTTTGAGAAGTGTTTGTTCGTGTCCTTTGTCCACTTTTTAATTATTTTTTTCTTGTAAATGTATTTAAGTTCCTTGTAAACTCTGGATATTTGACCTTTATCAGATAGATAGACTGCAAACATTTTCTCTCTTTCTGTAGGTTGTGTGTTCACTCTGGTAATAGTTTCTTTAGCTGTGCAGAAGCTCTTTAGTTTAATTAGATGCATTTGCCAATTTTTGCTTTTCTAGCAATCGCTTTTGGCATTTTTGTCATGAAATCTTTGCCTATGCCTATGTTCTGAATGGTATTGCCTAGATTTTCTTCTAGTGTTTTACATTTTGGGTTTTACATTTAAGTATTTAATACATCATGAGTTAATTTTTGTATGTGGTGTAAAAAAGGGGTCCAGTTTTAACTTTTAACCGTGTAAATTCATTTGTAATGTGTTTCAGTTATCCATCTTACTTACTTCTGCTTTCTTCTTTGGTATTTGATACCTCTTACCTAAATTCACTTGAAGTTGTTTAGCTTCTAAAGTTGAAAAGCTAGATACTTGATTTTAATCTTTCTTCTTTCCATTAGAGAAGCACTTACAGTTATATATATGTTTTCTAATCATTGCTTCATGTCAACTCCACACATTCTGATGTATATATTTCGTTTTCAGTATTCAGTGTGAAAAAACGTATTTTAAGATTTTCTTTGTGATCCATTCGTTGATACATGTATCATTTAGAAGTGTACTGTTTAAATTGCAAATGTGTAGGGATTTTTGTTGATATTTTGTTGTTTATGATTGCTAATGGTATTCCCTTTTATTCAGATAAGATGAAATGTGCAAATTTAAATATTTGAAAATTTTTGAGATTTATATTAAGGGTTGGCATATGATCTATCCTAGTAGGCATTTCATATGCTTTTAGTGTTTTGGGAGTGTACTATTACATAATATCAATTATACCAAGTATGCTAATTGACTTAATCGTCTATGTTCTTAGTAAATGATTTATCTAGTTATTTTATCAATTACTAACAGAGGAGTATTATATTGTCCAACATGATTATGCTTTTGTGTCTTTTTCTTGTACAAATTTTGTCCATTTTTACTTCAAATATTTTAAAACTCTGTTACAGGATGCAAGTCTTAATTAATTCACCCTTTTATATTGCAAGAAATTCTTCTCTGCCTGTGGTATAACTCTTTGACTTGTAGAGTAATTAGTGTAGTATACATATCACCAAACCAGACTTCTTCTAATGTGGTTTGCATGGTACAATTTTTCTACTCTTTTTATTTTGTTGTATCTGTGTCTTTATATTCAAATATGATTCTTGGAGGGTTGAAAATAACTATAACTTTTGACATAAGGGGGTTTTAATCTAATATCGATTTTTTTTTTGTTTTCCATCAGTTACATTTTCTATTCCTAATTTTAGCTTTCTTTTAATTAACTAATTTTAAATGATTTTAAAATTCTGTTTTATTCCCACTATTTGCATTTTAGCTACACCTGTAGATATATATATATATATATTTTTAGTTGGCTTACGGATGACAGTATATATCTATAACTTAATAAAGTTCAACATAAAATTAATAATGCATTATTTCATGTAAAACGTAAAAAACTTATAACACCATAAGTTTATTCACCACCCCTGTCCCTTGATCTATTCTTACTAGGTATTCAACTTCTCTTACATTGTAAATTCCAAAATGAAATGCTAAAATATTTATATCAATAATCTTTGTATTTAAAAAGACAGAAGAAGAAATATTTTATCGTTACTTGTATATTTCTCACTTACAATGCTTTTAATTTCCATCTGAAGTTACTGCCTATTGACCTGAGGAATTCTCTTTAGTATTTCTGGTAGTATGGCTGCCCTTGCACAAATACAAATACACACACGTGAAAATAATTGTTTTCATATATATATATATATGTATATTTAATAAATATACACATGTATGTATACATGTATATAGGTGTGTATATAGGTATGCATACAGATACAATTTTTTTCTTTCATTTATCTTAAAATATTTTTACTCTATTTTCTTTCTGTAGGATATTTTGCATGCATACACCATTTGGGTTTGATAGTTTCTCTCCACCTCTTCAGCACTCAAAGATCCATTGCCTTTCAGCCTATGTTGTTTTTTATGAGAAGACAGTCATTATTTGTATCATATTTTCTCAGTAGTTTCTTTGTTATAATTTCCACTTCTGATCACAGAAGTTGTCTTAAGATCTTTGATGTTCAGCAATTAGACTATGATAAGCCTTGGAGTGTGTTTTTAAAAAAATATGTTTATCCTGCTTGAAGTTCTCTGAGTTTCTTGGTTGTGTAGTTTAATACTTTTCACTAAATTTAAAATATTCATGGCTATTAGCTTTTGTTTTAAACCTATTTTTAGAGTTATTTTAAGTTCACAGCAAAATTGTAAGGTGGAAAGTTCCCATACACCCCTTCACTTACAAAGGCATAAGCTCTTATATTATCAAAATTATCCTGCAGAGTGGTAATTTTTTTTTACAATTGATGAACCTACAGTGATGCATCATAGTAACACAAAATTCATAGTTTAGGTTTACTCTTAGTGTTTTACATTCTTGGGGCTTTCACAAATATTTAATGACATGTGTTCTTATTCATTCATCATATTCATTTACCATAGTATTATACAGAGTATTTGCCATGCCCTAAAAATCCTCTGTGATCTACCTATTGATGTCTCCTTTCCCCCAACCTCTTCAAGTCACTGATCTTTTTACTGCCTGCATAGTTTTGTCTTTTCCAGGATGTCATATACTTGGAATCATACATTATATAGCCTTTTAAGATTAGTTTATATGTGTTTAAATTTCTCACATCTCTTTTCAGACTTTTTAACACATTTCTTTTGGACACTGCATTCCATTGTCTGATGTACCAGTCTGTTAATCAATTCACCTACTGAAGGACATCTTGGGCACATCCAAGTTTGGCAATTATAAATCAAGCCACTATAAATACTTATGTATAGGTTTTTGTGTGAACATAGTTAGTTTTCAGCTCCTTTGGGTAAATACCAAAAGGTAAAATTGCTGAATCATTTGGTAAGAGTATATGTTAAGTTTTGTAAGAAACTGCCAAACTGTTTTCCAAAGTGGATATATCATTTGTTATTCCCACCACGAATGAATAAGAGTTCCCATTGCTCTGTATCCTCATCAGCATTTGCTGCTGTCAGTATTTGGGATTTTGGCTATTCTAATAGGTCTTTGGTGGTATCTTGTTTTAATTTTCATATTCTTCATGACATAAGATACGGTGAATTTTTTCACATACTTATTTGGCATCTATATATCTTATTTGATATGGGTTCTATTAATATCTTTGGCACATTAAATTTTTTTCTTGCTGAGATTTAAGTGTTCTTCATGTATTTTGGTTGCAGGATTCTCAGATGTGTCTTTTGAAAATATTTTCTCCCAGTCTGTGACTTGTCTTCTCTTTCTCTTGACATTGCCTTTCTAAATCAGACGTTTTTAATTTTAATTAAGTCAAGTTTATCAATTATTCTTTTCTGGTATCATGATTATTAAATTTTAACTAATGATTTTCTATCCTATTATTTTTCTTCTCTTCTTCTGGAGCTCTACTAATACATATACTTTATATAAACTAGATCACTCAATATTGTCTGGCGGGCTATTGAAACTTATTATCTTTTTTGCTCTTTGTTTATCTCTGTTCTTCATGTCAATAAGGTTTATTGATCTGTCTTCAAGTTCAATGACCCATTCTTTTGCAAGCTCTAATCCACTTCCATCCAGGGAATACCTTATTTCAAATTTTGTACTTTCCAGTGTTAGAATTTTCATTTATCTCATAGCTCAATTACTCTGCTGAAATTATCTATCTGTTAATTAATAATAGTAATTTTAAATTTATGTCATCAGTTTCATGATAGCAATTTTAAAATCCAGGTGTGATAAGTTCGATTTCAGCATCTCTGTCATAGTTAAGTCTGTGTTTCTATTAATGGCTTTTGCTTCTGATTATGAGCTACATTTCCTGGTTCAAAAAATGTCTGGTAAAAATTTGATTTCATGGTAAACATGGATGATACATTATAAATTGCCTAGATTCTGTATTTATCTCTTTAAATAATGTCAATTTTTTTTCTAGCACTTAGAAAAACTACTGATGATTTTCTTGGATGCCAGGATTACTTTTATTCTTTGTTGGAGTGAGTCCATTCTGGTTTTGTCTCTACTTCTAAGACATGATCCTTACTCTAGGATGTGGCCCTTATTTTTAAAGTATAAACCTTCTTCAGTCTCAGTTGAATGCTTGAAATACTCAGGAAGCTCTCTTACCCTAGCTGGCCTGAAATACAATGTGCCCTAGGATTGTATAAGTAACATCTTCATTCAGCCTCTCAGCTACTGTCCTCTCCTGTAAGTCTTGTTGAGTCCTGTCCTGTATGTGTGCATAGCAAGTCTTAGTCAATGATACATAAGAAAACGCCACTGAAATTTCTGGAGCTCACTTCTTTTACATGACAAACACCTTTCTGTTTTTCTGCTTACTAAATTCTAGCAAATTCTGGCTATTTCAATAGCTCTGACACTCATCTCTGCCTTTACACACCTTGTGCACAAGAACATCTGTGCCACATCCTTATATTGCTATTGAGAAACTAATTTCAGAATTAAATGTGGATAAACTGTAAAAGTGAATTCATGGGTCCATGATCCAAGTTCTCAAGGATCATGCTTAATTGAAGCCTAAAACACTTCACCCAATTTTGATTTTGTACTGGAAGGAACAGTCTGATACCCTTTATTGCAGCATGACAGATGTGAATCCAAAACTATATAATTTTCTATATTATCATCAAGTAATTTCTGTTCTACTAGTTAAGCTAAATTATTTAAATGTATGCAATACATTTTGTATTAATTACATTTAATATTTTAATAATGCCATCATGAATATATTCTTGAATTTGTATAAAAGGATAATTGAAATGGACTACTTTGTTATATTAGGTACAGAAATTTTGAAAAATATATAATTTCCTTAAGAGTGCTTCATATCAAGCAATAGACCCTAATCAAATGCATATGATTATAGGATTATGGCTTTGTCTGTGTTTGTGTTGTTTTACAATAAAAGTATTTTCTCAAAGGAGATCAGACTTGTATCATTAATTTTATTTACCTTGTCACTACTTTTAATTATCTGAGCTTTAGGTTGATTATTTGTAATTAGAAATGTACAATTTTACCCAAATATTCAGAAATTTGCTAAATAAATGAAATAGTATCTTTATTAAAATGTTTGAGTTCCTTGTTATTACAAAAGTAATGTTCCCCTTATGATTTGTATCCTTAAAATGCAAACATAACTTGGATGGACAAAAAACATTTAATTCAGAAAAAAGATCGTTCAACCTTCTGATGCACCATTTTTATGAGTGAATTTATTTTATTTTTTGATTGGTAAATATAATGATAAAATATTTATTTGGGTATTTCAGAATGTGCCAAGAAATCAAATAATAATGCCAAAAATCCATTGATTTCTAAGGAAAATTTCCTAGTATTAAGTAAGAATCTCTGGAGGTAGCCAAGTTTAACATAAGATATAAAAGTAAAATAGAATCAATATAATAATACATACAAATAAAATACATTTATATTATTTTGAATATCTCATGTATTGAGATTTTATGTATTATGTAGTTTTCTTTCCTAAGGCTTTGTTTTATATTTCAAAATATCAATTTCTTTGAAATGTACTTCCTTACCATCTTAAAACACATAAAATACATTTATATTATGTTTAATTTGATCTGTTTTGAAAATGTATCTACTCATATAATCAGCAGTACAACAAAGAGATGGAGCATTTCCATCAAACTCCAAAGTTCTTTTATGTTTTTTGCCAGTCAAATCCTCACTCTCAGCCCTAGGCAACAACTGCTCTCCTTTCAGTCACTATAAATTAGTTTTCAATGTTCTAGTTTTTTTTTACTTGCTTTCTTTGCTCAATATTCTTTTTTTACAGTCTTCCATATTTTTGTATACATAAAAAGTCATTGTTACATAGATGACTAATATTGCATTAAATAAATAAGCCACAATTTATTCATTCAATTTACTCTTTTGGTGTGTGTGATCTCATCCAAATTAATGGCTTAAAACAACATTTATAAATCCCCAAACTAGTTCCCCAAATCCAGATTTCTAGGTCTCACTACCTATTTTGAAATCCTACTTGGGCATCTAACAGATATCTCAAACTTTGTGTGCTGAAAATTTAACTCATCTCCCCCTTCCCTTTCTCCATTTACAACTATCTCAGTTACTGTCCACTGTATTCTTGCTATTAACCAATTAAAAACGTTGTCTTCATCCTTGACTCCCTCATGCAATCCATCAGAAACTTTGTCTCTACTGGTAAAGGGTAGTCAGTGTCTCAATATTAATCATCATTTTTCCATTTCCATCCTGTTCTTTGCTTATTATCTCTTTCCCTGATTACTGCAATAGTCCCCAAATGATTTGGTACATTCCTGTCTTAGTACCTCTCCTACTGAAATGTTCAACATAACACTTAGAGTGATCCTTTAAAAACGAAGTCTACCAATTTCCCACTAAAGTCAAAATCTTCCAAAGGCTTGTCATTTCACTGTGAATACAAGTCAAGTCCTCACAGTGACCTACAAGGTCATATGTGATCTGGAAGCCTACCACCATTCACCCCTATCATTACTGTTTCGGTCTGCACCCCTATCATTACTGTTTCGGTCTGAAGTCTTTCATTTTCTGTTTAATCTAACCAAACTGACCTAAAAACTATTTCCAGAATATGTTACATGCACTCACATCTAAGGTCCTTTATGCAATCTGGTCTCTGCCTGGAATGCTCTTCTTCCAGAGAGGCACATAACTACCTCTTTTGCTCAAGTATTAGCTTCTTAATATGGTCTACTCTGACAAACAGCAACTGGCTTGAAGATCTCCCATTCCCTTTTATAGTGCTTTAATTTTTCACATTGCAGATATCACCCTCTACTATAGTGCAAACTTTATTATGAATGAATTTTATTATCGAACACTAGAATAAAAGCACCGTGAAGGCAAAACTCATTGTCAGTTTGGATTCCTAATGTATTCCAGATGCTTATGTTAGGGGCCAGCACATAATAAGTATTCAACAAATAATATTTAAATTGATCAGAAGAATAAATGCATGAGTTGGTGATATACAGCTGTTTAACAATGTTTATACTCATCTAAATACATCTGAAAATTATTTATATTTTTATTTTATATGATTTGTTTCACATTTAATAAATATTGTTTAGAAAAAATATTTAAGTGTCTAATAACAATTATTTTCCTGTGGAAATCCTCTTTTCAAGTGAAAAGATAAATTGATACACCTTAAAATAGTTTAACAATAATAGTTAACATGACTGAAATATGTAATATGTATTAGACTCTTTTTAAGCCCTTTAACAGATATATATATTTTGGAAACCTATTTTTAGTTCATACAATAACTGTAATTTTATACATTAAACTTAACATTATATCGTTGAAGTACTTGAGCCTCAATTGTCTTAATATCAGGATTCAAACATGCATCTGCCTAATAATGAAGTTCAAAGTTGTTTATAATTCATGAATTATAAAAGATTAAATGTGAAAGAAAACATAAGCCATAAGCATGTTATATTTTGCATGTTTACTTAACTCACATGCATGTTTACTTAAAATATTATCTGCTGTTTAAATAAACATAAATGTTTCTAATAAAGCATTCATTAAGTTGCTTCTATGGTATTTTATATGTGTAGAAATGTATTTGCTGTTATTTTTTATTTTGTGCATAATGTATATATGGTAATTTAGTAAAATGACAATAAACTGATGCACAATTCATAATAAGATTAATGATTTATAATAAAACATATACAATAATATTTGATCAGGCTTGTGGATAGCAGTAAATATACATTAGTTTGTGAGCATAGCTTATGATAAAATCTAGCCTACACTGCAGATATAATAATATGATAGCTATTATAAATAATTCTCAATCACTCTTTCTGTAGTATTCTTTACTCAATCTGTAGCTAAAATGCTAGTTTATCAAAACTCAAGTGATAGCAAGAAAGCAGTAGTCAGTCAGGGACTACAACCTTCCTTTCAGGGAAAACTCTACTATATCTTTTGAAACTTACCAGAATTATTACTTCCTTATTGAAATATTTCCTGGAGACCCAAGTGATCATGCAATGAGATAACAATCCATGTTTTACAAACTTAAAACACTTTTCACATTTAATTATTATAGAACTTATTGTATTATATTGTTTTTTAAAAAATGTCTGCATGTCTTATATCCTCCCAGACAGAAACAAAACAGCAAATCAATTATTAATGTACGGTTACTCTTTTACATCCGCAGGAGCAAGTGTAGAATCTTATGGAGAACTGCTGCAATAAAAAACAAATGACTAGCCGTGAAAGAGGACTAGATATCACATTCATGCACAACACATTTTAAGAATTCTGTGTCTATTGGTGGTAAAAGGGTCAATTTTGAAAATTGGAAAATTTATAAGCCCTGGTGTCATAAGCAAAACAGAAACATCTGGCAACAAGTAGGTTGGAGTCAAAGAAAGGTAAGAATCAGAAACATTTGGTGGATTTCAGCAAATGGAACATATTAGGTAAAGCAAATTGCCTCTTGGCTTTCAGTGTCTAATCTTACAATATTTTATATTTGAGAGATCATTTATACAGCAAATTTTAAAAAATCATTCTAAACAGTCTCCCAAATTGAAACTCAGTATTTAACACAATCCCACAATCCTACAAAGCTATTCCAGTCTAAGACAAATGAGAAAATTGGAACACAAGTTGTCTAATATCTAAAATAAATCTCACTTCATCTTGAAGGAAGCTTAACATCCTAAGAAAGGAAATTAAAAATCACTGAACATCCAAAATTCTAATATTAAAGATTATATATGTGAAATTAAAGACACTAATAATTTTCCTGATTTCAATTATAGTTATTTAGGGTAAGTGCTGATACATATAAAAAAAACTTCAGATTCTAAGCTCTAGTCATTATTATTTGAGAATGAAATATGAGCCCTGTTCAAAATAGAATGCTTCATATTGTAGCTTATTACATATTCATTCTATGGAATTAGAAATAGATTTAGCAATAGAAAGTATTCAAATTAAAATATATAGAGAAAAGATAATTAAAAACAATCATCAGAACATCAGTGAGTTATAGGACATTTTAAAGAGGCTTGACATGCAGGTAAAAAAAGGAAATGGGAGAAGTGTCACATAAAAATATTTCAATAGATAGTACCTAAACGTTTCAAATTTAATGACATTATAAACTCAGAGATTCAAGACATCCATCTAATCCCTAAGATAAGAAATGTGAAGAAAACTAAACGAATTCAAGGCATATCACAACCAAATTGCTCAAAAACAGTGATAATAAGAAAATCTTGAGAGCAGCCAGGTTTGGGTGGGTAGATAGACAGTACAATTTACAAAGGAACAAAGAAAAAGAGATGACTGATTCTAGACAGAAACAATGAACACAAGAAGATAGTGGAGCAGCAAAGCAAAACAACACAGCAACATAAAATGTATTATTCATTAAAATTAACTTTCAAAAATGAGAAAAATGTAGATTTTTTTCAGACATACAAAATCAAAATAGAAGTTATTACCACCAAATATATACTACATGAAATGTTAAATGAAATTCTTTAGACAGAAGAAAAATGATTCCAGATGGACATATAACTCCATACAAAAGAATAAACAGCAGGGAAAATGAAGGTGATTATTATTGATATTGAACATAAATTATGAAGCAAACCCTGGAATAAATAAAGCAACTTCAGTTTTTCTCATCAGATGCAATTTTATAGAATTCAATAGTAAGTATAAAAGACAAAAATTCAATCTTGGGTTATAAACAATTGGCAAAACCAAACAAAACTACTGGTGGCTGTGTTGTGAGTGGTGTATTCACCAGAAAAAATAAAAGCAGTGGACGTTTTGCAGCACACAAATGTCGTCTACTTTTATCTATAAATAGATGCCGTGTGTGTGTGTGTGTGTAAAAACCTACCAAGTCGTATGCTTAAAATATGTACTTTTAATGTATGTAAATTTTATCTTAATAAAATAACTAAAAACTAAACATGAAGCATAAGCCCACATTATCAAAGTAAATCATTGCTCAACTGAGAAATGAGAATCCAATTCAAAATATTTAAAAAATAACCTGTATCAGCAAATAGATCTCCAATAAATTATGTTGGAGCAAGATTATGAAAAATCATATGTTGAATATGGAATGTTTCCTGTGGACAGTGAGGTTACTTCCGTGAATGACAAGCATTTAACACATTCAAGGAACAATACAAAGTAAAAGTTACTGTGTTATGACTAAATTTCAATTTCATCTATATTATTTTTACACAGCTTAATGCTGTTATATAGCTTATTTGTCTCTAAAACCAATAAAGGAAAATACCAAATATAGTAACTTCAAGAAAACCATTGTAAAAGTTAGTTTTGCCCATTTGTCACCAAGTTATATTAAAATTAATACTTTTATTCTGTTGTTTGGAATTAATGGTATTTCTCAATTAATCCAGGTCATCACAAGGAATATCACCCTGCCTCATGGGAAAATCTTATCATTCAGGCTAAGGTGAGTAAGTTGTCTGTATGAGACAAAAAAGATCACAATATTGTAGTAAGTTTCAAGATTACATGTGTGCCATGCAAATAAAGGTAATATAGATATTAATTTATTGTGGGGACCAACTTTTCATACATGCCAATAGCTGCTTGCCTTTCTAATTAGTGTTGTACACATGAGTTTCTCTATAATAATTTTAGTAGTAATACTGAAAGAGATGAACAGTTTGGTGAATTTTCCTAACTACATTTCTAGAATTTTAAGTTTTAGAATTATATAACTTTCTAAGGATCATCACTTCAAAATCATGTACCACAAACAAAATAGGGTGGAATGCAAGAAATAAGGATACAGTCTCAGTTTTATTCCTAAATAGTTCCTTGAAAAATTGAGTAAGCTAAATGAGCAAGTTCTCTATTGACTCATCTTAGAGCAAGAGCATCAAGCAGGGTAGCTTCTAAAACAGTGGTCACTAGCCTTTTTGGCATAAGGGACTAGTTTCATGGAAGACAATTTTTCCATGGACTCAGAGAAGGGGAGATGGTTTGGGGATGATTCAAGCTCATTACTTTTATTGTGCACTTTATTTATGTTATTATTACATTGTAATGTATAATAAAATAAGTATACGACTCACAATAATGTGGAATCAATGGAAGCCCTCAGCTTGTTTCATGCAATCAGATGGTCCTATCTAGGGGTGATGGGAGACAGTGTATTAGATTCTTATAGGGAGCTCACAACCTAGATCCCTCTCATGTGAAGTTCACAAAAGGGTTTGCTCTTGAATGAGAATCAAAGGCCACAGGAGGGGAGCTCAGGCAGTAATATGAGAGTGATGGGGCGTGGCTATAAACACAAAGGAAGGTTTGTTCCCTGGGCTTGTGTTCACCTCCTACTGTGTGGCCCAGTTCCTGTGTTCTAAGATAATTGAGAAAACATGTACTCCAACTGCATATTTGTTTTGTTTTGGATTTTTACTTTCAAGGATAATTAATACAAGACCTGTTTGAAAAGAAAAAAAACTATTTTAAATCTTACTATAAATATTATTCTCTTTTCATCACACTTTTTCTAGTGAAAGCACTTACTAAATTTAATATTGTAAAGGAAAACACACTGAAAGTTTAAAAAATTTCTAAATTACCTAATGTTCCAGTGTATTATTGTTTATTTACCTGGAAAGAAAATGTCAAATAAAATTGAGAATATATGAACAGTTTTCAATGTAAAAGCCATTAAATTTTAGTAGGGTTCAGTCTTTTGATTGACAGATAAATTTGCAAAACTAAAGTTAAATCTCACTATTTTGTTTACTGTTTGTTATTGTTTATATTTTGGAGGCAGAATCTTACTGTGTTCCCCATGCTATCCTCAAATCCCTAAACTCCCAGACTCAAGCAATCCTTTCACCTCAGCCTCCTGAGTAGCTGGATTGCAAGCACTTGCCACCTCATCCAGCTTAAATTTTACTTTTTTGTAATGTGTGATTATAAAGCAATTTACTAAATATGTGTACTTTAGACTATGTTCACATATATATAAATGAATACATGTATACGTATATGAGCTCATTTAACCTTATTTAAAAAATGTAACTTTCCCTCAATAGGAAAGCTATTGATGGAAATATAGGTATATTTTCAGTAATGAGTTACTGTTGCAAAAAATAAAGGGCAAAACAAATTAAAATAAAACAAACATAACATTTAGGGTCAATAGACGTACTTAGAGAAATATAAACTCATGAAATCTCTGCAACCTCAAGCAGTGGCAGCAAACATCTTGTTTTACCTGAAGCATAGACAAAGATCAACCTTTCCAGCTTCCCTTTCAATTAGGTCATGGCCACATGAATGAATTTTGGCCTTTTCACCTTTGCAAGGTGAAACAAAGAGTTTTGTGCAACTTCCGAGAACATAACACTTTCCATGGGTTATCCTCTGTCTTCCAACTTTAGCCACCTGTCTATTAATTCCAAAACTGATTTTGGTTGCAAGTGTTGAACATCTACATCACATAACACTGTGTAAATTGAAACCTAGTTGGCAGCATTTCACTGTTAACCTGTTGTATTTAGAATTACCTTAACAATGAGAAAATTATACTTTGAAACGTGGTGCTGCCAAACAAGCACAGAATCATAAAATGCTTGATATCAAATTAGTAGTCACATTGCAAAGAACTGATATCAGAGAGAAGTTCCTACCTATGCAGTGCCAAAACATTTGAGAAAACTGTTTCCTGTGATATCCTGAGAGACAGTGTGTCTATTGATCCTGTAGCTTTCCGAAAAGTAGCTGGAAAACAGATTGTTAGTTGTGGGTGTGTGTTGTGATCAGATTGCTTATGATGTTATCAAATAAAAGAGATTACTTTAGGTAAGAAATGGTTGGTCTCCAGGAGAAATAAAAAGGAATACATCATGTCTTGTCCTTAATGAGTTAGGGAAACCCATTGTAGCAGCACAAAATAAATACGAAAAAAAACTATTAAGACTCAGTTTTTAGCAAAGAGTAAATAAGGATTGAGTTCTTAAAAAGCAATCCTAATAGCTTCAAGGTATATTATTTAATTTGATACAAAAAGGCACTTCATTGCATAAGCAAAAAAAAAAAAATAAGCTAAACTTGACAATTATGTTTTCTTAAGAACTCTGCCACTGGTGCAGAGAAATGATCATAGATCACAGATCTAGTCTTAAAAAGTCAGATTTCATTATTGCTTATGCTACATATTCCACATTCATGTAAGAAGATTATGCATTCCAATTCATTGCCCTGTACATTTTAGTGCCCTGGTATTTTGCGTACCTCTCTGCTTCAATACTACTGAGTTCACTTTGGCCAGTGGAATGTGAGTGGGCATAACACATGCCATATGAGAGCAAAAGCTTTAAAAGCCATTGTGCATTCCAGTCAACACTCTGGCTATTCTGCCATGAAAATGGCATGTCCCAAATACAGATTGCTCCAATAGGCTGGGCTCAGAATTAAAAAGAAAAAAAGAAAAGAAAAAAAGAAAAAAACAAGGTGAAGCCAATCTGAAGCTTATTTGTAATCTGGAGCCAGATCAGAGCTGCTGCTGACTTCTAGTCAAAATGTGACATGATCAAGAAATAAACCTTTGTTGATGTCAGATGTAAAAAGTCATTAAGCTTTTGAGGGTAATTTTGAATCACAGCAAAATTTTTTTTAAAAATGACTAATGAACTTCTAATATAATTACCTAAAAAACATTTTTTTCTTTATGAGCACTAAAATAACAGTAAACTAATATGACTGTAAACAAGATAGGAAAGGTATATTTCCCCAAGGACAGCAAGCTATCAGTCACCGTCATCAGCTATGCCCAATAGCTCAATAAACAAAGAAGGATCTCCCAGAGTGCCATGTGAGTGAGTGCAGAATAATGAATAAAAACTTTCTTTCAACATCAAATCCAAAAATTATCTTTACTGACAAAGTAGATGATTGTCAAAATGCCTGCCTTTGACAAACCATTGTATATTGGACAAACAAATACTTTTTTTTTTTGTTTTTTTGAATAGTCATTGACAAACTTTTTCTTATAGGGTTAGTCAGTATTTTAGGCTTCTTGGCCATATAGCCTCTGTCACATCTACTGAACTCTACTCAAGTTTGCTACTGTAGCACCAAGGTAGACATAGACAGTATGTAAACAAATGTAGCTAGGTTTCAATAAATCTTCACATTAAAAAATAGACAGCTGGACCACAGACCATTTTGAAGACTCCTGCTTTAACACAGTGGCATGTGGGAGCTATGCCGGAAACTGACGAAAAGAAAATCATGTGGAAATACTGGTCAAACAGCAGATGCTGGCATATTCGTTTATCTGTTGGGCAAGGATGGTAGACTGCGTCTTTTTTGTTTTTTGTTTTTTGTGTTTTTTATTGTGGGAAGAATGAACAGAATAAATTTGGTAAAGATTGCCTCCATATTTATAAGCCTTTAAAAAATGTATAGGGCATACTGGTAGACTTTCTTCCTTATTCTTTCTGCACTTTGATATGGCCTTGGAACTGTCTTTGGCTATGGAATACGGGCATCAGTAAAGTTCATTTTATTTGAAACTTTTCCCATGAAGATATTTCTTGGGTTTTTTCTTATTTTTCTTCATCTGTTTTAAGATGTTGACCCCTACGTCAACATCAATAACATGCCCATAGAAAGTGAAATTTAGTCATCCTATCCACATTTCTGAATGACTGTGTGGATTATTGATTGCGAAAGCATGTTTTTGACTGTGATTTAAGTTTATTGGTTAATAAATTGTTTTTTACCTTAGATAATTTAAGAAAATTTTTATTATATGACTTATACTGAAATATCCTCCAAGTTACTTTAGTAGTACCAGGCATAAAGTACTTGAGGAGGACATTTTGTTTGCGAATGTATTATTGAGATAATTTGGGCCAATTCTGCAGGTAACAAAAGTGTGTTGTATAAGAGGACAAAGGCAATTATTAAAAACTCAGAAACTTATTTTTCCCATATTCATATTTGTTTTGAGCCAAGAGTAAGCCCAATAAAGTTTCCCTGTGTCTTTAATTTTGTATTTTCTTTTATTTATTTATTTATTTACTTTTGTGGTAGGCACACTTAACATGGGATCTATGATCTTAACCAATTTTGAAGTACACTTATCATTAATGGTAGGCACTATATTGTGCAGATCTACAGAGTATATGCATTCAGCATAACTGAAACTTTGAACACCACCTCATCTCCCTCCAGCACCTTGCCACCGCAATTATATTATTTACTTCCTCTGAGTTCGTCTGTTATAAGTACCTCATATAATTGGAATCATGCAGGTTTTGTCCTTCTGTGAATGACTTATTTCACATATCATAATCCTCAAGTTTCATCCCTGAGGATGCAAATGTCAGGATTTCCTTGTTTGTTAAGACTAAATAACATTTCACTGGATATATATACACTTCATTTTCTTTATTCATTCATCTTTGTACGGACACTTGGTTTGTTTCCATATATTGGCTATTGTGAATAACGTTGCAGTGAACAAGGGAATGCAGATATCTCTTCAAGCTATTGATTTCAATTATTTTGAATACATATCAAGAAGGAAGAATGTAGGATCTTATGTTAGTTTTATTTTTATTTTTTTTAGGAAACTTCATACTGTTTTTCAAAATGTCTGTACCAATTTACATTCCCATCAACAGTGTATAAAGGTCTCGATTTTCATGGATATCTGAAAAGTAGTAGATTTGCTATTTGCCTACATTTCTAGAAACTATAAAGTTCCTAAGGACAAAGGTTATTATAAGTAATTTTCTGGCCGGGCGCGGTGGCTCACGCCTGTAATCCCAGCACTTTGGGAGGCTAAGGCGGGTGGATCACGACGTCAGGAAATCGAGACCATCCTGGCTAACATGGTGAAACCTCGTCTCTAATAAAAATGCAAAAAATTAGCCTGGCGGTGGGCGCCTGTAGTCCCAGCTACCTGGGAGGCTGAGACAGGGGATTGGCGTGAACCCGGGAGGCGGAGCTTGCAGTGAGTCGAGATCCGGCCACTGCACCCCAGCCTGGGCGACAGACCGAGACTCTGTCTCAAAAAAAAAAAAAAAAAAAAAAAAATTTTCTCCATTTTTGATGTTCCCAGAGGTTAACATATACTAATACATAATATTCATGCTTTAGCTAAATAGTAATTAAATTTTAAAATAGATGATTAAAAAATATTGTCAC
>NW_016806320.1:2637153-2667077 GCF_001698545.2 Rhinopithecus bieti
CTTTTATTAAAAGAAGAGTTTTCTAATTTATTTTGTTCAAGATAAATACTGTCATATTGATCCAGGATAATTTGCATAATGCTGCTGATATTTTGCAATATACCAAGAGAAGTTTCTATAGGGATGTGTGTGTGTGTTTTTTTTTTTTTTATTTTTTTTTTATTTTGTTTTTTTAAGACGGAGTCTGGTGCTCTGTCGCCCAGGCTGGAGTGCAGTGGCCGGTTCTCAGCTCACTGCAACCTCCGCCTCCCGAGTTTACGCCATTCTCCTGCCTCAGCCTCCCGAGTAGCTGGGACTACAGGCGCCCGCCACCTCGCCCGGCTAGTGTTTTGTATTTTTTAGTAGAGACGGGGTTTCACCATGTTAGCCAGGATGGTCTCGATCTCCTGACCTCGTGATCCGCCCGTCTCGGCCTCCCAAAGTGCTGGGATTACAGGCTTGAGCCACCGCGCCCGGCCTGGGATGTGGTTTTTAAAAGGATATGTTTTGATTATACATTTATTACTCCTGTTGTGTTGATCTATTATAAAACTTGAATATCTTCTTTCATCTGTTTCAACCATGAATACTGTCATTAGAAGTATTGATTATTCATTCTCTAAAGAGTTATTGAAGAGGTTGGATAATTAGAGGCTATTCTATTTATAATTTGATAATTCGTAATTAAGTTAGTATTTGAGGCAACTTGGTGTCTGAAAGAACAACAGAAAATCACTTTGTTATTTTTTTATGTCAACAAGGAAAAAATTCATGACATTGTCAAATTTGCTTTCAAGATACACTTTAAATGGGAAATTATGATATATGTTAATATCAGTGTCCTTGATATTGCAGTTAACACAAAGCAAATCATGATGCAATCGGAAAGATCAGAAGGTCAAAAAATACAAACTGAAGAAAAGAAATATTTAGTTAGTGTAAAATTGATTCATATGTGAATGCAGCAATTTCCTAATCAAATAATTGAAATTGGAAGGATAGTTAAACCAATTAATTAATAAATAATCAGTCAAATATTTATATTGTAATATTAATTTAAAATAGAAAATAACATAAAAGCATGTTCTACCTTCATAACAACAAAACTATATATATGTATCTCATCACTGATACACACACTTGCATTTGTGCACATATACATGCATTATACATATATAAGGCTTTGTTAAATTTTATTTTCTAGGAAAATATTTAAATCATCTCAAAATATCCTTCCATTTTTCTCTCTCATTTTTTATATGTAATCTAAATTATACATTCTTGATCCAAGAATATTATACTAGTCCTCACATTTTTGTCACCTTTAACATTCTCACTTTCCTTCTCACTCTGTTGGTAACAAAGAACCTAATTTTCTAAGTCTTTGCTGGCTAATTTTCCCCTAGCTGTGTACTTTGCTGTTTTCTTTGATTACAATCATTTTCTAAATGATAACTTCCATGTCATTCATGTCTTTTCTTAAAAGTTTACTCCAGAGTAATTTTACTTTAGAAAGCCCTAATGAATTGAAAACATACCATTTGCCAAATATGCCTTTTATTAATTGAAGCTCTTTCTATTTGAATTGCATGAGAAAAAAAAAAAAATGAGTTTAACATATAGTCAGAGGAGTGGGGTGCAGAGAGGAAATTTCTGATTAAAAGTTTTTTTGACATTAAGGGAACTTGTGATATCTACTTCACAGAAGGATTTTAAGAATTGAAGAGACTCATCTCTCTGATAGATTAGGTGCAATTTTGCCTGGAGGTAGGTGACAGAAGAGATAGCCTGTATACTATGATATAAAAAAAGGAATTANATATAACAAATTTCCATGCGGTAAAATGCCCCTACCCACCCCTCCCCCAAAAAACAGTAAATGAATATAAAATAAGCTACGCAGTCCTAAGACTTCTTATTAATAATTTCCAGTTGGAAGACAATGAGCTTAGGAGGAAACATGTTTGCAACTGAATGAAAAATTTATGAAGAGAAAAGAGTAATACCTACTCTTTGAGCTCTAAGCAGTAATGAAAATCTAAAAGTTTAACATTTTCTTTCTCCATGCGGGAAGTGCAGTGGTAAAGGAAGCAAACCAAACTATAATTACTCAGAGATGATTATCTCTAGCATTGCACATAGATCAGTATGAACATCATTGGGACAATTGAATAAATTTAAATATTGACACTACATAAAATATGAGTCTTTATTTAAATCAATAGTACATTTTCTGTGATTAGTGTGTGTTGGACTTACGTGAGACAATGTTTTTGCTTTTAAGAAATACAGGCAGAAATGCTTAAGAACGAAAGACATTATCATGTTGTCTACAAATAATTTTGAAAGCTTTTGAAAATATGTGTGTGGGAGGAGAGAGAATGAGTGAAGGAGCACTAATATAAGAAAATTTTAAGAATTTTCTAAATCTAGGTGAATGATATATAAAAGCTTATTTTGCTAGGCTTACAACACTTTTAAGGATTTATTTTAATTAAAAATAATTAATAAAAATAAAATGACAGAAAGAAGTAAGCTACATACTGTGTGAGGCTGCAGAATTTGGTTTGAACATTCTATAGAGTATTTGGAGGGTCTTAGGAAGGAAATTACATAATCTGATTTTCTGATTTTAAAATATCTCTCAATGTTGTGAAAAATAGATTGTTTGGGCAACGATATATTCAGAGAACCAATTATGAGGCTATTGTAGTAGCCCAGTAAGGAAACACATAGACTAGAATAAAAAGTCAGAAGGATACAAAGTAGGTGCGTTTAACTTACTAGGTAAGGGAAAAATAAATATTTGGTTCTTGCCTATGGAAATGGCAGATATGTCATTTCATTAAGTGAGATGAATTTGAAGGGGCAGTCTTATAAGGTGAGTGCAAGAGCTGTGTTTGAATATACATACAACATTAATTTTCATGTGTCTTTTAGAATTTTGAGGGAATTGCATGTTTGTAAGTTCAAAAGTGAAGAACAAAGGAAATTAGAGAGACATGTATTTGAGATTAATCATCATAAAGAGGAATTTAAAGCACCAAGACTATATGAAAGCAAGAAAAAAGAAAAAGAGGAGATATAAAAAATACTTAAGAGATAATCTTGGGAAATTGGGAAATTCCAAAATTCAGTGATCAGGAAAAAAAAAAGTGTGTGTATATGTATATACACACACACACACATATATACATATACACACACACATACACACACACACACACACATATACACACACACACACATACACACACACACAAGCATATGCATATACATATACAAAAACATATACATACATACATATATATACACACACACACACATATACACACACACACACATACACACGCACACAAGCATATGCATATACATATACAAAAACATATACATACATACATATATATATATACACACACACACAAGCAAGTATGATAAGGAAGAGAATCAGGAAAAGAAAGGATAAGAGATTTTCAGAGATATGAAGGCTCAAAACCAAGGAATATTCTAAAATAAAAAAAAAGATAAGGATGTCATTCTATTCGACTTTGTACTTGAGATACTGACTGGGGAATGACACAAAGAAAAAATTAAGAAAACAAAGCAAATGTATATAGATTGGAAAAGTTAAGCTATTTCTGTTAGAAGATTATAAAATCTTGCATATAGAAAGTTTTTAAAGATCCACTAAAAAATTTATTGAACCAATAAAGGTATTCAGTGAAGCTAGAGACTATAACATCAATATGCAATATACAGTATCCAAAATAAAATTTGTAAAAGCACTTTCATGTAATATAAAATGAAAAAAATATTTAGGAATAAATTTAACAAAAGTCAAACACTTGTACACTAAAACAATAAGATATTGTTTAAATAATTCATAGATTTTAAGGAAATGAAAAGATACCCTACATTTATGAATCAACAAACTGAACACTGTTAAGATTGCAATACTCTTCAACTTGATCAACAGATTTATCACAGTCACTAACAAAATATGATTTGTCTTTTTTGGGGGAAGTTGACAAGCTGACCTTAAAATTTATATAAAAATACAAGGAGGCCAGGCGCGGCTCAACCCTGTAATCCCAGCACTTTGGGAGGCCGAGACGGGTGGATCACGAGGTTAGGAGATCGAGACCATCTTGGCCATCACAGTGAAACCCCCGTCTCTACCAAAAAAAAAATACAAAAAACTAGCTGGGCGTGGTGGCGCGGGCCTGTGTCCCAGCACTAGGAGGCTGAAGCAGGAGAATGCGTGACCGGGAGCGGAGCTTGCAGTGAGCGAGATTCGACCTGCCACTCAGCCTGGGCGGCAGAGCGGAACCCTCTCAAAAAAAAAAAAAAAAAAAAAAAAAAAAAAAAAAAAAAAAAAAAAAACAAGGAAACTAGAATAGCTAAAATGATGTGGAAAAGTAAAAACAAGGTTGAAAGAGGCATTCTTACTGATTTAAAAACTTACTGTACAGCTACACTAATTCACATAGTCTGGTACTGGCATAAGGATAATGTATAGAACACTGGAATGACATTGAAAGTCCAAAAAATGCATACATTTGTAATCAACTGGTTTTCAATAAGTGTGCCAAGACAATTCAGACATGGAAATCATAGTTTTGTCAACAAATGATGCTGGGACAATAGCATGGACAAAGTAATGGAGTTGGATACCTACCTCATACCATGTTAATTTGTACCTCATAAAATTAACTCAAAATGTGTTACTGGCCTAAATATAAGATATAAAACTGTAAAATTATTGGAAGAAAACAGAGAAGTAAAATATTCATGACCCTGAGTTAGTTAACATTTGGTTAGATGACTCTAAATATATAACTAACAAAAGAAAAACTAGAAAATGAGACTATATCACTTTAAAACTTTTGTGTTGCAAATCATACCATTAAGAAGGTAACAAGACAACTCACAGCCTGGGAAAAAGTATTTTCAATCATATATCTATTATACAGCTTTTATTCAGAGTATACAAAGAAGATAAAACTCAATAAAAGAAAACAAAACAATTAAGAGTAAGTAAAACATTTTGTAAAATGCTTTGTTAGTTTACCAAATTTGTAAACATAGAGTTAAAATATAACACAGCAATTTCACTCCTAGGTATATATCTAAGAAAAATTAAAACATACATCCACACAATATCTTGTACACAAATGATCATTATCATTTTGTTTATAATATCCCCAAAGTAAAAACATCCAAATGTTTGTTAGATGAATGTCTAAACGAAACTGTGGTGTGTCCATTTAATGGAATATTATTAAACCAAAAACAGGTACAGAATAATGGTACATGCCATAACATCAATAAACCTTGAGAACGGTATGCTAAGTATGAAACTCAAGTTGCACATTACCCATATTTTATTCTCTCTTTTATATTAAATGTTAATATTAAGCAAATTTATGGATATAGAAAGGAGATGAGTAGTTGCTTAGGCCTGAATGGGTGAATGGTGTGGGTAAGGAATGACTGCAAATGGGTGGAGGATTTCCTTGGGAAAAGATGAACATATTTAAAACTGATTGTGGTAATGGTTATACAACTATGTGAATACACTAAAAAACTTTGAATTGCACATTTTAAAGGGGTAAATTTTGATTTGTGTATATATTTTACTAAAGATATTGTTTTTAAAGAAGAGGATAATCTCTCATGTCCTATGAGAATTCAATCTAGAAAAGGGCTGTAAATAGACCATTAGATCTAAAAAGGTAAAAGTAATTGGTTGTATTGACAAGAGAAATTTTTTAAGCTAGTAAAGGCAAAAGCTTATTGTTTTGTGGCTCAGAAATGAAATAGAAGTTTAAAAGTATATATTAAGGACTATAAATAAATTGTAAGTGTATTTTCTATAAGAAAGACTAGGTGTAAAATAGATGTAAACTTAGGCATATGTAGGATATTGGAGAGGTGACTTAAATAGTCCATCTTAATCTATGTTTTACAATGTTTTGTTTATTTTAATTGACATATAAAACTGTATTTATTATGTGCAACAGGATTTAAAATGTATACATTGTAGAATAGCTAAATCAAGTTAAATAACAAATGTATTACCTCACATAATTGTTATTTTGTGGTGAGATCATTTAAAAATCTACTCTCAGTACTTTCCAAGATACAAAATATTGGTATTAACCAAAGTCACCATTTTATCCAACAGATCTCTTGAACTTATTCTTCCTAACTAACTGAAATTTTGTAATCTTTAACCAACATCTCTCCAACTCCCTCCTCCAACACTGTCCCAGCCTCTGGTAAACACAATTCTATTCTCTACTTTTATGAGATCAATGTTCCATAACATTTCGAGTGATCTAGATGGAGGGGGAACACAAGGTATAAAATAGATTTAATCATGTAAGAAATTACATGATTCGGCAAAAGTAAAAAGATCAGCTTTAGGTCAAAGCTAGGAGTGCTTTTATTCACGAGGAAGAAAAAATAGATAGGTTATTGGTAAAAGTAGTGTGATTTATTTGATGACAGAAAATGTAGCAGTTTTATAGAGTCTTTCCTCAATAAAATTTGAGATAAGAACAAAACAGCATATAGAAATAATGCTTGTAGATCAATATGTTAAACACATGCCAATAAATCATCCAAATAAAAGGGTCAATAGCTTATTTTTAAAATGTTTCATATTGCAGGGTCAGTGTTGAGTACCCATCAGTGATTTGTGATCATAACATTCAAATGACATGATTCCATACATTTTAAGACTTCTCCAGCAATATCGTAGACAAGCATTAGAAATTCACAAGTACTGTTTTTTTTTGTTGTTGTTGTTTTTTTTTTTTTTTTTTTTTTTTCAATTATTGCAGAAGATGAGTAAAGCAATGCATCAAATTATATTAATAAGGGCATGAGTTTATTCAAGAAAATGGAAAATAACCTAAAAGGGAAGTGAAGAAATTAGGTCGGGAAGCTTGTTTTCAGGATTAGGTATACCTTTAATACCCAATATTTTAATTGGGTATTTCACAATTACTGGAGTAGTAAAATATTATAATGAATGTCTGAAATGGAAAGTCAAAAAAAACTTTTGATCTCAGGAAATCAAGAGAGTAAAATGCCAGTGTAGGTTAAGCAGTTGCCAAGAATACTGACAAAAAGAGTTGCGGAGCAAAAATGGAGAGCAATTCTATCGAGTTAACAAAAAATTATGTTGACTAAGAGTTTTACAAATGATAGAAATATATAGTAGGAAGAGTTATTATTTTCTGCTGTCAAATTATCTGAGGTTTTTGAAAGGGAATATAAGAAAAATATTTTGGAAGAAGTATAGCAAAGAGAGCACCATACCCTAATAGAGACCTTGAAGTCCATGGGATGTATGTATGGGTAAAATTTTATAAAATGGTTTATTCAAGGTCAGTCAAATTTCATCTAGAATAAAAGGTAAAATTATCATTTGAGAAAAATTTGAGGACATAGGTAGTGCTTTAAAATTCTGGTTGCCTCACACAATATCCATTCTTCTCCTTTTCTTAAATAAATAGACCCATATTTTATTTGAGATAAGAGTGTGGCTAGTTAAAAAAGACTACATTTCCCAGTCTCCCTTCTCTAAAGAATAGGGCCATGTGACATTGCTGTGGCCAATTAGGTATAAGGGGAAAGAATCACTAGTACTTTTAGCCTATGTGTTAAAAGGGTACAGACTCCACTGGGCACGGGGACTCATGCCTGTAATCCTAGCACTTTGGGAGTCCAACGTGGGCAGATCACCTGAGGTCAGGAGTTTGAGACCAGCCTATCCAACATGATGAAACCCCATCTCTACTAAAAAATACAAAAAATGAAAAATAAAATAAAATTTGCTGAGCGTGGTGGTGTGTGCCTGTAATCCCAGCTGCCTGGGAGGCTGAAGCAGAAGAATTGCTGGAACTTGGGAGGTGGAGGCTGCAGTGAGTCAAGATTGCACCACTGCACTCCAGCTTGGGCCACAGAGAAAGACTCTGTCTCCAAAAAAAAAAAAAAAAAAAAAAAAAAAAAGGTACAGACTCAGTGTGTGAGTATGTATGTGTATGTGTATGTATGTGTGTGTGTGTGCGTGTGTATATATATATATATATTTGTCTTTCATTATTCACTTCTTTATGTTTCAAAAACAGATGCAATTCCTGGAACTAATAGAACATCTTAATCATGAAGGAAGCCAAATTCTAAGGATAGAAAAACCAAAAGCCAAAAGATAAGGATTTCTTGATAGTATCATTGAGTCACCATAATAACACTGTCCTATCCAATCACTGAATTTGAAACCAGAGATAAACAAATCCACATTTGGTTAAATAACTTGTTTGAATTTTGTCTTAAATGCAAGTGAAAGAAAATCCTACTAGTATCAATAGATTTTTGCATTTCAAAAGGCACAGTGACAGGGCTTGATGAGATAGACTAGGGCAGTGTCTGTCTGAGCTGCTGTAACAAATTACCATTTATTCGCTAGCTTAAACAAAAAACATTTGTATCTCAAGTCCTAGTGGCTGAGGAATCCAAGAGCAATGCATCAGCAGATTCCATGTCTGGTGAGGTTTTACTTCCTGGTTCACCGACACTTTCTGATTCACAGACACTTCCTTATGCACAGCTTTCTTACTGTGTTATCTCACAGCAGAAAAGGAGTGAAATAACTTTCTGAGGTGCCTTTTGTAAAAGCATTAATCCCATCATGAAAGCTAAATACTCATGATTCATTACCTTCCAAAGACTCCATCATCTAAAACCATCACATTAGGGTTAGAATTACAAGATATGAATTTTGAGGAAAACAAACATTCAGTTTATAGTAGGTGGGAAAATGAGTTTGTTAAAAAAAAAAAAAAAAAAAAATAACGCATAGTCTAGGTTTGAGTGCCCAGAGGGATAGGTTGCCTGAGAGCCTGGCTCTTCAGGAAATAACTAGGGTAAGAAAGCATATTAGGCATGATGCAATTAACTATGGCAGTTTCTTAGAAAGAAAGATGAGACCCAATTAAAATTATACCTCATCGATGTTATGAAGACCCAAGAAAGCAAATAGAACTTCAGAGTGTACGATGTGTCAACCAGAATATGCCTAACTGGAGAGTTATTTTATAATGATCTCTGATCTTTTCTAGCCTAGAAAGGTCTATTTCACCTTACTGGCAGTGATTCTGTTCTCTACCAGAGAAGATGGTACAAGTGGGACAGCAGAATAAAAATAATAAAAATGAAATATTGCCATTTAGTAAATAAAGAAAAGAACCAAATAAATTCAAGAAAACAAAAGGACAATAATGGTTAAGATAATGTTAATTCATAAATTAGTGAACAGATACAGGCAGAGTTACAAAATAAATCCAGTTGCTAGTTCTAACAAAAGAAATAATATCCCAGGCAAATCAATAAAGAGAAAAAATGGAAAATTATAGACCCCAAATACAACGTATTAAAAATGCAAAATAGGAAATTACTAAATGTATTAGTCTATTCTCATGCTGCTATGAAGAAATACCCGAGACTGGGTAATTTACAAAGAAAAGAGGTTTAATTAACTCACACTCCTGCGTGGCTGGGGAGGCCTCAGGAAACTTACAAGATGGCAGGAGGCGTCTCTTCACAGGGCAGCAGGAGAGAGAAATGAGTGCCAAGCAAAGGGGGAAACCCCTTATGAAAGCATCAGCTCTCGTGATAACTCACTCACTATCATGAGAACAGCATGGAGAAAACTGTGTCGATGATTAAATTATCTCCACCTTGTCTGCCTAATCTAACTAAATAATCTCTGTACTTAGTTTAACAGGTGACTTTATTTATAGCCGACATGGTTGTTGCACATTAGAATCAATTATAAGGGAGGGATAACTGAAAAAATACTAATACCTATGCCTCCTTCCAAGAGAGTCTTACTTATTTCTTTTGGTAGAGACTTCTAGTATTACTAACAAACAATAAATTTCTTAAAAGAAAAAAAGAAATAAAGAGAATTCTCCCCCAAACATATATGTAAATAGTTAGATGAATAATTTTATAAATCTATAATTAGATATCAGTTACTATCATGATCTTCAGCCTTTATTTATTTCTCCCTAAACCTTTGGAGAGAGAAATAAGTCCTGAGTGAAGGAAGAAACTACTTATGAAACCATCAGATCTCATGGGAACTCACTCACCATTATGAGAACAACATGGCAGAAACTGCCCCCAGATTCAATGATCTCCACCTGGTCCTGCCTTGAAACGTAGGGATTATCACAATTCAAGGCGAGATTCAATGTGAGATGTAATCTTACTGATGTGTGATCATGAAATCACAAGGAGGATACACATTAATAAGTATGCAAACTTAATTCCTTAAAACATATTACTTTTGGAAAATTCTAATAATACTATTTTTTTACCACCAAGAGTTTCTATTTTGATTTTGATTTATAATTTCTGTACTATTTTGTTAAATTCTAGAAAAAAGATACAGCATCTTAGATCACACCTACTATTGCTTGTTTTGATCTCGAGTGGAAAATGAAAGAATCGTAAAGGCTCAGTGTTTCTCATATTTCCACAAATTTAATCCTCTAAAATTAAGATTATTTAACTATGGCAGTCTCATAGAAAGAAGGATGGGACACAATTAAAATTACAGCGCAGATATTTTTCTGAATGTTACAAAGATAAAGGAAACAACTGGAACTTGAAGTATATGGCGTGTCAGCCAGAATGTGCCTGACTGGAGAGTAAGAATCATAAATTATCTATCTATATGTAGAAAAATAATTTCTTTCATTTTATTTTGAACCTTAGGTAAAACAATTTACATAAAAATATATATAGATAGTAAAAGTGTTTTGCCTAATTCTTTTGGGTTCTTTGTTTGTTTGTTGAGATGAAGTCTTGTTCTGTCTGCCAGAATGGAGTACAGTGGCGAGATCTCGGCTCACTGCAACCTCCACCCCCTGGGTTCAAGTGATCCTCATGTCTCAGCCTCCTGAGTAGCTGGGATTACAGGTGCATACCAACACACCTAATCTATTTATTTATTTATTTTTTTATTTTTGGTAAAGACAGGATTTCACTATATTGGCTAGGCTGGTCTTGAACTCCTGACTTCAAGTGATTCACCCACCTCAGCCCCCCATAGTGCTGGGATTACAGGTGTGAGCCATTATGCCCAGCTTCTGTTTTGCCTAATGCAATATGGAAGTAACCTCAGAGTATATTTCATTAAATTTTTTCCTGACAATGTTTTTCTTTAGAACTTTATTTTGAGTTGGTTTTGTGTCTTATGTAAAGGTAAAGCTAAATATCTGTCTTATACACTTTAAAGATAATTACAGTAATGTATGTTGTCACACTAACAAAAGCTTCATATACTTATAATGCACTTTTAAATAAACTCTTAAATGTTTAGAATATTTAGTTCATTTCTAGTCTGTGAGTCTTTGATATATAATTTGGGGTACTTCCATTTGGAGTGATTTCATTGGTTGAGTTTTTTTTAAATGTAGCTTTCTGTTTGCGTTGTTGATGTTGTTTATATGTATAGCAGATGGCAACAATCATAGAAATCAGTACAGCAATCAAAAGGATCAGTGGTATGATGCATCTTTGTCAGGGTCACAGGATGCACCCACTGGGAAAATAGCGACAACATCTGACAGCAAGTGCTGAACACTGCTTAGTAATCAGACAGGATCAGGACCAAGGGTGACCTAGAGCTGTTGCCTGAAATAAGAGAGGATAGAAAAGGATGTCAGGAGTTTATTTGCAGCAAGAAGATTACATAGGCAATATGCAAAAAAATTTTTTTAAAAATATTTTTGCTACTTCAATAATGTAATGCCTATTGCATTCTTCATAGTTGCATGTTGGTTGGGATAAAATGCTAAATTGCTTGAACTGAAGTGAAGGTAGGTATGATTTGCACAAAAATGTTCTCAACTTCTTACTAATGACTACACTGATGTATTTTAAAATCTGAGCATTTCTAAGAAACCTTAATTCAAATGGTGTTGATAATTCTCACCATTTTATTTGTGTAAACTCATCATGGATAAATTTGATGAATATTATACTACAAATTTCTATAGAACTTTTGATTTTTTTCAAATAATTTTAATTTTGTTTTTTCCCACACTCTTCCTTTGCTTTCTGGATCTCTTTCTTCTAATACCCTCAAAAATGAAGGTTTCCCAATTTTAGAAAATCAGTCTTCTCTTTATCTCAGTTATTCAACAGTAGTGATGTCATTCATTCTCACATTTTTAAGCTCAATGATTACATCTCTCAGTTGTTTATTTCGAGTTCTGATTACCCTCTGCTACATGATTTGCAAGGGTCCTTGAATTTGACCTAACACTTGACATTATTTACACAAAGAATTCCTTCTGTTTTACTTTTATCCATTAATATAATTTCCACAACATTCTCAGAAATTTTGTTTTATTTCTAATATTTCCATCTCTCTTCCATATATTTAATTACTTATAATTTTTTTGTATATCAAGCCTTATTTAAATATATATTTAATTTAAGACTTATCAAGCCAAACTCTGTAAACATTCAATAATTTTATGTTTTAATTAGCTTATGAATGCTTTGGATACATTATCAGTTATGTAATTGAATTTTATAAATTTAGAAAACCAATCTATGTTTATTACTTTATTCTACTTAGTTTGATGAACATCCTTGTAAATATTGGTTCTGTTATGTGGCATAAGGCAGTATAAACTGATCAGAGACACCCCTGTGGTGAAAGGTAGATGAACCTCTGATCCAAATATATCTGAGTTCAAAATCCTGTCTTTTAATATCTAATATTATATTGGTAATTCATTTTATATCTGTAAACGTAAGTGGATACGTTAAAGTGGTGATACATGTGATAAAACAGAACAGTGGCAAAGCTTAGAGCATAATGGGACAGATAGTTATTAACATTATTAGAATCTTATTCATCGGTTTTAAAATCACATGGCCTTATTTTGGCACATGTGGTTAATATGGTGTTAGGATGTCTTCCACTTAAGGTATTAAGATATTTGTGGTGGAGGTTGGAGCTCCAATATTAGCCTATAGGGAGACTCTTCAATTAGCCAACTACTTGGGGCTCTTGGTTGTCCCTTTGTTGATGACACATAAGAATGTTTAGGTCTTCAGGTTGCAGGGTTTATATTAGCCAAATTTTAGGGCATGTGGGCCTTAGTATTTGCTGTGATTGGTTGAAACAGAGGCTTACTTGGAGCACTTGAGCATTCATATAGCTAACAAAGGAAAGTACCAGACCAATATTGGTAAGACTAATCATCAACAGAATTGTGTGTGTCTGCACTGATAAGCTTTTGCTGTCTGATATTGATTTTCTTAGGCATGTATTAAACCAAAGTTATCTGCTTTCATCATTATGAGATATGGTGATGATTTCATTATTATTTACAAATGTGATTTTATTTACTAAGTGGGATTTCTTATTTCTCTTCTTGATAGGTCACATTGTTGTGAGAACAACACTGAAGCACTAATTTTAATTATTTGGAGAAAATTATAAGGAGAGTTGGAGTAATTATCTATTTCTTATAACTAGAATACTGAGGAGGGTGTGGGGGTGATGGAATTTTAGGCTCAGATGGGTTCTGTTTCAGATGGAAAGCGTATGGAACCATACGCAGGAAACACTGTTTGTGTAATGTGTAAGTTAGCCAAAAGTGCCTTGGATTTAGAGAAATTAAAGCCTGGAACAAGACAGACACCAATTTAGGGGTCCATTTGGTAGACAGGAATTTATAAAGGAGTTGTTTGAGAAAATCATTATGTCTCTCAACTAATCCAGTATCTATTGGCAGTATGAGAGTTTCAATGAATGTCTTTTCCAGGAGCCTAGCATTGTATACTCTATATTCTGAGAAGTGAAATAAGTTCCTTGGTTACTATCATAGCGACTGGAACTCTGAAAGAAATAGAGTACCCTGTTGAGGCCTTAATATTATGGATCTAGTATATTTAGACATGTGTCATCTTGATATACTGAGTATCTGCGAGGCAAGAGATTCCCAGGGACTTTACCCTGAAGGGGGCAACTCTTGGACAATGACCCATAGTTTGTAAAAATGTGCAGATGGAGCACTGCTGACCAGAGCATCTAGTGCTAAAATGACAGTCTGATATTTGGACAATTGTGCTGATTCTTGGATCTTGTCCTGTATCAGGGACATCCTAGTTTAGAAATGGAAAACAGTTACATTCCGCAGAGCTGCATCATTTGTGACGAAGGCGATGCCATTCCCATAAACTATGTACTCCCATTGCTGTTTACTCAGTTGATCCTAAGGGACTCCTTAGGTAGCCAAGGGGTCTAGTAGAAGACTAATATCCTTCAGGACTATGGCATGTGTGAAGGGACTGAGGACAAGTGAGGACCCTCCCTCCTGCAAGTGTAATATGCCAAAGGAGAAGGGTGCAAGAATGGGATATCCCTTTTCTTGCTCCAAAACTCTATTTAGATTAAACACTGGGCTACTGGTCTCCAACAGTGTAACTCATGTGTAATCATGTGGGTCTGGAAAGTATGAAGTTGGCTGGCCATAGCAGTGAGGTATACAGCAGCAAAGAAGATAGGTAGGTCCTATGCCCATTAGACAACATGGACCATGAGATATTTATCGATGGTGGAGAAGTCCAACCACCACCTTTCTGCAAAAAGAGCCTGAAACACAGGAAAAAACCAAAGCTTTGCCCTAAATAATAGTTTTTTTTGTTTGTTTGCTTTTTTAATATCATCACCAAAAAGTGAAGGGCAGCTAGAATAGGCCTCTGCCAAACACAAACAGTGACAACAAACACTCCTGAATCCTCTGACCCAGGAAAATACAGCTCTAGTATCTATCCCTTAATCCTGGGAGGTGGGGAAGAGTATAAAGAGACTTGGCCACCACCTACAGACACAACAGAAAGCTATAAGGCTAAAGAAAGCGGTTCTGTCTCAAGCCATTCTTGAGGTGTTTTGGAACCAATTAGTAACCTAAGTGCACACCCTGCCTCCCAAGAACCTACCTAAGAATCAATGGTCATGGCTACACCACCCTGTTTAAAGTGTCAGTTGTTTCATAGGATTTATAAACTCCTTCATGGTGAGATCTAATACATGGACACTTGGATAGATAAAAGGCAGAATTTTTTATTACTTACAACTTCAAATGAGAAAAGACCCCAGGCAAGGCTACCAATATAGTTGTAAATGGGACAGGATAACAATGATCTGGAAATGTTAGGGGAAATAAGTGTGTGGCAAATGGGTTTAAGGGGAAGAAATCTAATATCAAATTCCAGACATTAATGGCAAGCAGGTTGGGGTTAGCTGGGTGTCTCAGAGGCTCCCTGTGAGTTGGCTAATTGGATAATTTCACAAACTCCTGGGCATAGGGACTGTTTCTAATTGTCTGGTACCTAACCTTGGAGCAATTAGAGTGAATGGCTACTGCCCTGGAATGTGAGAGTTTGATAAAGGAAGTGGTTAGGATGTAGAGTTAATCAGTTGCTAAGAAGAGGAACTGACTGGATTCTAGGCAAGGTCTCAAAACTGAATTGATACAAAATTTAAGAACAAGAACTATATCACAAGGTGGCAAGGAAAAAATATCTCAACATATCCCAAAGATTTATGAGGACAAGTCTTGCCTCATCTGTTCTGGGAGTAGAATTTGTATAAGCTGTATGATCTATAAACTTTATGCTAAAAATAAACATAAAACATTACTGGTTTGAAAATATCCCAAAAGCCAAGAACAAATTAATACAAATTACAAACTCCGACTTTGGCCTCTTAAGACTCCAAAATGTAAAATCCTTCACATATGTCCTCATAATTCAAATTGTAAGTAAACCATCACTATAAACAGTAAAAATAAAAAGAATAGAAACAAATTACAGAACAGTAAAGAAAGATAAGAGGGAAGAAAAGAGGTCTTCATCATCATAAAAAAGGTATAGAAGAACTAATAAGTGGCAGTATTGGGTGCCAGAAAATCTAAGAAAATGGATTGAATGAAATAAAAGTATTAAAATATGTATATACAAATAATGGTTAGAAAACAAAATATATATATAACTATTAAATTAAAACAATTATTTATTCAACAGATTAAAATTCATACTATACAAAATTCAGATTAGTCAACCAGAACACAAATCTGAGGAAAAAAATGAATTCTGCATAGAATAAAATATAAAATATATTATGAGAAATGGAAAAGAGAAGAAATCTATTGTCAAATTCTATCCATTTATCACCAACCAAACTACAATATCAATAACTTCAAATATATAAATCAAAATGCCAGCCTAGCAAAACAGAATTAAACAATGCTTTATAATTGAAAACCATTCACATAGATCTCTCTTATTATCTTATAAACAATAAGAGAATTAGTAACGTTTTGGAGGATTTAAACAGCATAATTAATACTCTTGATTTTTGTGAATACAGTGTTCTCAATGACACTGGGAATAAATTTGGAAATTGATCATAGTTTAGGACATAAAGTAGGTTGCAATAAATTCCAAATAATTCGTATCACACAGAATGCAATCCTGGGACAAATTATAATTGAAATAAAAACTAAACCAAAATGTTGCTACCAAAAAAAAATCTAAAACACAGCAACTTAAAAATGTTCTAAATAGTAAATCAAAAGACAGGAAATTGTAATGAAGATACTATAGACTTTATATAATTATATATTTAAAGATTAAAACAAACTATTAAGCATATTAGTTGAAAATAAGGAGATAATTTATGAAAATATGGCATCAATTTCTGATAAATTAAAATCTTAAGAAAGAAAAGTAAGAAAGAATTGAATCAACAGAAACAGAATAAAATTTAGTTCGGATCGACCAAGGTATGCGGAAAAAAATTTAAACGAAGATAATTATTAAAAAATAAAAAACACCAAATTTTTTCATGAAGATGCAACTTCAGGAATCGATTGTAACGAGAGGCAAATAGAAGACAGCAGAAACGCCAAAGTGGGCATTAATACAAAACCAGCAATGATTTTAAAAGAAAATAGATTATATATGTTTTTTACTTTTAGAAATAACTTTATTATTTTTAGAAATAACCACCTATAATCTTGGATTACTAGAACGTAATTTCTTTTCTAGAAAAAATTCAAATTGTAAGAGCTAGCTCAAAAAAAGAAAGATAATTTGAAAGTGACTCTAAAATTTAATACTTAGAAACATAAAGATCATGACAAAAACATTTTACAATGAACAGTTACCGAATTTTAAAGGAAGAGACAATTCAAACTTATACCACTATAGACAATTTAGGTTGTCTCTTCAATTACTCTAAAATAACATCTAGGCTGAGCACAGTGGCTCACACCTGCAATCTTAGAACTTTGGGAAGCCAAGGTGGGTGGATTACTTGAAGTCAAAAGTTCAAGATCAGCCTGGCCAACATGGCAAAACCCCATGTCTACAAAATTACAAAAATTAGTCTGGTGTGGTGGCGGGCTCCTGTAATCCCAGCTACTCGGGAGGCTGAGAAGGGAGAATTGCTTGAACCAGGGAGGCAGAGGTTGCAGTGAGCCAAGACTGTGCCATTGCACTCCCTCCTGGGTGACAGAGCAAGATAAATAAATAAATGAATAAAATACTATCTAATTTATTCAAAAGAGTTTTAAAATCTTACCTTAATGATTCGATCTGAATTATTAATATGTATGCAAATCACAAATAAAGTATTGAAAACTAACTCTACATACACAGACACATACATTATTGTTTAAATGTGTGTCTGTGTCGCATTATAGACAATTTCAGTTGTGACTTTTTTTAATAAGAGAAATGATGTGATGATATTTGATTAGGAAATCTATTAAAACACATCTTCTTAATAAGAGCTAAAATAGCTTAATAAGGCTGAAAATAAGGCTCAAGAGTGCTCCACTACTCTTCCTAGCCTCTTGTAACCATCCTTCTACTCTCTATGCCCATGAGTTCAATTGCTTAGATTTTTAGATCTTACTTCACAACCTACTAATAGTGATCTTGGACATGATATCCAGAAAAGTCCCTTAGAAGTTATATACAATATAAAGGTAACCTTTAGATAAAATACATCTATCAACAAAATCTATTTCAAAGGAATAAAACAAAACATCCATGGATTGAAAATCAGAAATGCTATTTACTTATGCAAGTGTTTACATGCTGTATATATATATATATATATATATAGAGAGAGAGAGAGAGAGAGTATTTTGGCAGATCGCATCATTGTATAGGTAGAAAATCCAGAAGATTCAAAGAACGAGTAAATAAGCAAAATCAGTGAGTAAAGGATCAATATTCCAAGAATTATTTGCATTTTTACATGGCCAACAAGGAAAATTAGAAAATAAAATTTAAATCATGAATGAATTATAAGTGGTACCAAAAGTATCATAACTAGGGATATAACTTTAAAAGCAGTCACATCATTGAAGAATGGGGTGTCCATCCCCTCAATAATTTTCCTTTGCATTACAAACAATATAATTATACTCTTAGTTATTTTTAAAATGTACAATTAATTATTATTGACTCTAGTCCCATTGTTGTGCCATCAATTAATCAGTCTTATTCATTCTTTCTATTTTTTGTATGTATTAACCATTTACACATCCTCCCCACTGCCCTACTACTCTTCCTAGCTTCTTGTAACCATCCTTCTACTCTCTACGCCCATGAGTTCAATTGCTTAGATTTTTAGATCCCACAAGTAAGTGACAGCATGTAATGTTTACATTTGTGTACCTGGCACATTCCTGTAACATAATAATGTCTAGTTCCAACATAATAATGTCTAATGTTCTAAATGACAGGATCTCATTCTATTTAATGGCTGAATAGTGCCTCTATTGTGTGAATGTACCCCATTTTCTTGATTAATTCATCTGTTGATGGACACTTAGGTTGCTTTCAAATCTTGTCTATTGCATACAGTACTGCAACAAATGTGGGAGCGCAGCTATTTCTTCAATGTACTAATTTCCTGTCTTTTGGGTATATATCCAGCAGGGGGATTTCTGAATCATACGGTAGCTTAACATTATTTGCATAAACAAACAAAAGAAGATGAACAACAAAAAACTAATGAAATTATAAACTTTGACTCTGTCCTCCTGCTTTTTGAAATTTTGTGTTTTTTGATCTTATTGTGCTGTCTGTGTCTTGAAAAGTTGCTGTACTTATTATTTTTGATTGGTTTATCATTTAGCCTTTCCTCTTACCATAAGAATAGTTTACACACCACAGTTACAGTGTTATAATATTCTGTGATTTTCTATGTAGTTACTATTACCAGTGAATTGTGTATCATGAGTTTATTACATATTTCTCATTAACATTCTTTTCTTTCAGATTGAAGTATGCCCTTTAGCACTTTAGCCCAAGGTGGTGAAGAGGTTTGCAGGAACTCAATTTCTGCTGGGTTTGGCAATTTTCCTCTGGCTAACACTGGTTTAAATGTTCCCTCTGTGTGTGGACATCAGTTGAGTTTGGTCTGGCTTCCCTTTCTGCTCTAATAGAACAGCATTGAGTTCTATGTCTCACGATTGCTATGCTCTCTCTACCCTAGCACACAGAAATGTTCTCAGCAGAACACTGAGGTAAAGAGATATGAAGGCTGAGAACTGTCAACATAACTTATCAATATGGTTATCTCAGGTGATCTGGACATACTGTTGGAGTGATATTCTGCATAAGCATGATTGAAATTGATTTAATAAATGAGGTGAAGAGAATTAGATATGTCAGATAACTACTTTCACCACAAAAGGGAGTACAAAGATAAGGCTGGAGATGGGAGTAAAAGTGAGTAAAAAGGAATTTTCTACATGTGTGACATGTGTGTGTCACTCAGATCGCCTAGGGCTTTAATCGTTGAACAAACGAACCCTTGATAGCAGCTACACCATTAGGATGTCCTGATCCAACATCAATGTCGTAAACTCTATTGTCGATATGGACTCTAGAATAGAATTGCGCTGTTATCCCTAGGGTAACTTATTCCGTTGAACAGATTATTGGTGATCAGAGCATATTTGATTGCTCATGAGAATAAGTTAGTAGAGATTTAAAATATAAAATGAGAAAGAGTGAGAATTGTTTGTGCCATGTACTTAATAAAATAGAACAATATAGAGTCCTATAGGCAAATAGAGGGATTACTTTTAGGGTAGGATTTGGTTAGGTGTAGCTTGTTTTGGTGGCTAAATGGGCCTGCTATCCAAGTATCTGAGTATGGCTGCCCAGCCACTTGGTCACAGGCATCTTTGGATATATGACCTCTATGTTGTCGAAAGAGCAAGGAAAATCCAAAAGGACAAATCGGTCTATGCATGCTGCTCCATCTTCCATCCCCAAATTTACAAATTTTCCATGTTCACTTAGATATTGTCAGTAGGGAATAGTAAGGAATAGATGTTACTTCTGGTTATCTTATTCTAATAGGAAGAAAACATCAGGAGTAGTCAGAATTTCCCCCCATTGCTAATGAGCTTTTCAGATAGAAATTTGGGGATAGTAGCAGTTTTTCTATGCTTATGCTCTGTAAACTTTGGTAAAAATTCTTATATATGATAAATTGCTGCATTTTGATTATAGAGGGATTTGTTTTTCTTTGCTTTTATTGTGTGTTATTTTAAACATTTCTAAGTTTCCATAACCGGTAAAACTAGTTAAAAATGTTATGATCTGAATACAGTTTGAATTATTTAATTAAAATCACAATCATTGCATCTTTTTTGTCACCAGGAGGAACTGTTAAATCTAAACCATCAATTCAGAAATACTAAATATAAGGGACATAAAGAAAATACTAGATGCTTCAGTAAAAAAAGTATCATTATCTACACATGTGATATTTCACTCCATCTTCAAATTTCATTAAATTCAAAAGAGATGATTATCGTAGTTTATAAAACTAATGAATTACTGGGATTACAAATAGGTTGAAAATTATCTTTATTTTTTAATACATTGCATTAGGATTATGAGAAGCTAGCTCTAGACAGATGAAGAGAGACTACATGCTGTTTCTGGGTGTGTCAACCATCTAATAAAACATGTTGTAGCAACATATGGCAGTAGCAAACAGAATAAAACACACAGCTTTGTTGAAGATGAGTGACACTGATGACTGCCAAACACAATATTAGTGCGATTACTCAAGCACAGTTAATAATTAGGAATAAGAAATTTAATTTACAATGGTGATGTATAGTACAGAATAAATTTCATAGGATTGGAGAGGAAATACTGCAAACAACTGGGAAACCCACCAGAAAACTGCGAAGCTTGTTGGCAATTTTTGAAATTCACATATCAGTTTTTATTGCTGAGTTTATTTTGGCATAAAATTTTTATATAATTTTCATGGAAGACATATTTTCTCTATTGCTGAGTTTAAGAGATGTTTATTAAGATAAATAAGGAACCAAATTATAATGATCTATTCGCCTATTTATGTAGAGTTTTGCATTTTTTAATATGTTATTTGATGTGGAGAGTAAGTGATGTCTCCAGTACTGTGAAAGTTCATGGTTGATGATATGTTAGTCATTTTCTAAATTCTATATTAGAGTTTTATAAGACAATTTTAAGAGGTGATTAACAAATAGTTGTCAAGAAATTTTAGATTGTTCTATAGCAAAACACAAAATCCAATTTAGAATACATGTTTATTCCTAAGTAGGGACTATAGTTAGATTACAAATATTGTTTTGATAATATAGCATGCTATATTTCCACTTGGTTTAAGGGAAATGGGAATACCTTTCAATTACTGTATTTACTTTTGGAGTAGGGCCTGGATTATACTAACTCAAAATGCACATATTTGAATATATATCTACACACACACACATCTTGAGAGTGATGGCAACTTAAATATCAATCAAATAACTCCTTGACAGGGATACCCTGTAGCAGTTAATTGACAGAAAAAAAATGCTCTAAAGCGTGGTATAAAATTCATTCGGGTAAGAATTATAGAATGGGGGACCACAACCAGTGATATTTATCTTCTCTGAAATATTTTACTTGAAAAATTTTTCCACAACCAAATGAAAATTATTTGGAAAAAAATGGATCAGTGAATAACTAATTTAGCACTTTTATGAAGAAGATAAAATGTTTTATTTTATATTTTCTATATTCTGATATTGAATAACTTTAAGTAAACTTTGGAATAAATTTTTCTTTTATCATAGTTCATATTATCAATGAAGTTATAATCCTGGTACATACATTTATTTCCTAATGTGTTTTCCTCACGAATTCAGCTTTGGAGCCTAACTATTCAAATATGGGGTTTATTAAAAAGAAGACAGGTAAAGAACAAAAAAAAAAAGATTAGTGGTTTAGAAGTGCCCCAAATTTCAATGTGGAATTTTGGTAAGATGTGCAGAACAATGTGACCCAGCCTGAGGTCCTTTAGAGAGCCTATCACTTCTATAAACCAACACCCAAAGCCAACTTTGGTCAGCTACATCAGAAGACATGCCCTTAAAGGGGTCAAAGTAGGCATGTAAAAGAAGATATGGCCATTTCTTTACACTTTCCATTCAGAACTAGTGGCCTCATCTACTGTTACCATGACAAAACATATTATAGACTCCCATATGCAAATTAGTATTCTTTCACCATCATGTATAGCAATAAAAAGATATATGTATATATAATTTTAAAAGTTATAAATATATAAATATTTGAGTTTATAAATATCATTAAATATTAAATTATTATTAATTCATGAATTTGTGAATGTAATATTATGAATGTGCAAATATTCATATACATGTGAGAATCTGGAGAGACTTATCACATAAGAACCCTATTCTTGTATATACGCCAATATTTTATCATTAGTTTTTCTGTCTCCTATATGTTTAAATACCTTGATCTATATTTATCGAGCATAGATACACTTATCAGCTCTTAAACTCTTACATTATTCTGCATTAAAGTACTCAGTAATTATATATATTTCTTCATGAAATTTCTGTGGGTCCTCTACTTCCTATATACCTGATGAATTTCTGTTTTGCCTCTAAGATCAAAATTTATTTTAATTGTAAAATTTTCCCTGATATCTGAAAAGGCCCTTTGCAATCTGACCTTGTGTATCCTTTTTCAGTCTTTGTCGACTCCCACCCCCAACACTCTGTTCTAGCCACGCAGAAACATACTAATTTCCCCACATCTATCTGTTGTTTTCTTTGAAGTTCGCTATGATCTCTTGAGCAGAGTTAAGCTCTTCTTCTCAGTACCTATGCATGCTTTACTTATTGAATATTTCTTTTGTTAACATTTATAATTGTCTATGTATTTTCCAGTGGAATGTGATTATGGTTTTTTTCAAGTATCTTTCCTATATTGGGCAGAAACTGGGGCAGGCGTGAGTAATGTTGTGAATCCCTTGTTAATAAGTATATGTGGTGCATTTTAAAGAGGCCAAAGCTAAATGGATAGAGGCTGGGGTTTTGGCATTGTTAATATTACTGGAATTTCTTGTAATACCCAGAAAATAGTAGGTACTTAATACTTGTCTAATTGAAAAAAAATGAATACAATTGTATGTTTTTGCAATTTTCACATCGTTTTCTTTTTTTGGTCCTCTTTTCCTTTTCTCTTTGATAAAATTCTCCCTGTATTTGAGGTCTTAAAACAGATATCACTCTTTATGTGTAATGTTTGTCTAACCTACTAAGCAGTTATTTCCTTTGTCTTGCTTTTTTGCTCCCATAAAAATGTGTATTATCACAATGATGTTACTAATTATACTTTAATGTAAACTCATAAATGTTAATAAAACTGCTTTGAATTCAGACATACATGGGATCAAGTCATAGTTTTGTCAGTTATGGTAATATTGGGTGCAGAGTCATATTGCTACCAATTGGAAATATTAGTAGTTACTATCTTGAAGTGGCTTATTTTAAAACTAAATGAAATGCAGGTAATGTGTGGAAGATACTTCACAACACAGGCATCCAATGGATGTTGTCTCATGTGAAGGTTTACATGAATGAATAAGAAAATTCTGGGAAAACAAATGGTCGCAGCAATTTTCTCAAACCATCTAAAAGTAAATAAAGTACCAAAGATATCTGTCAGCACTCAAAATAAAATTCCATTTTGAGTTGTATTATTTGAAATTTTATTGTCTGAACCTCATTATTTTAATTATGATATGTGAATTTTATTTAGGGTTAACTATTACTTTTAAAAATAAGTCATTGTAATTATATACTCTAAAAACAATCAATGTGTGTAACATTTCTGAGGTTTTGCATATTGGGCATACATTTTGTATGCCACTTTTCATTGAATATGTTAATATGTTGTCTTATTTAATTACTAGATTTTATATGTTTACTGCCCATTTATTACAACTGTTTATCTTTTTTATTATTTAAATGGTATACCATCAGTTAATTTACAAGTCTTTTCTTGATTCATCCTAAAATTGTATGGACTAATAAGAGGAAAATTGTATTTTCCTTCTTCTAAAGATACAAATAAACACATCACCAAGTAAAACTATACTTAGAAGTGTTTGTCAAACAGTATATAATATTACCATTTTTAATGTGCAACTGTGTATTTGTATGTAAAGGAAGTCACAAACAAAGTAGATTATTTTCCTGTAGCACAAGTTACAGTTTGATTCACAGCAGAGAACTGTAAATTCATAAGTTAAAACCTAATTTCTAAGTTAATTTCCTTAAGCATATCATGCTAAGTAGTATGTCATTTACCCAGTGTATCATAACTCTAAGAACATAAAACAGAGTAATTATAGAGAAGACATGATAAATAGACTAATGGGTTTTAGGAACAAGTGTAAGGTTGAGTCCTCAATTCTTTCCCCAATCGTTTTCTGGTGGTTTGTTGTAGTTCATAAGTAAACAAATCAATAGAAACAGAAGAAAGAAGTATTTTCCACACACCATTTCCTTGTTTGCAGGGATAGGTGGATTTTATATGCTTATATTTAGCAAGTATTTCAAGTTCAAAATAATAGCAAATTTTTTTCTCATTACTTTCAGTTTTCCGTAAACCTTTAAAAGCATTTTTTACTCTTTCATTCATTCATAATTCAATCTTCTCAACCAGAAATGCCTTTTCTCAGAAAATTTGAATACGTACTATACGTTATACTCTAGAATAAAATGGTGAAAACTACCTTTCTTTTAGAAATAAACTGACTGAAATCCAAAAGATACATTTACTCGGCCAGTATCACATAAGAGCAGGGATCAGTATACATTTATCCTGATCACTAGTTTACTATGAATTCCATAAGTGATTGAAGTATTGTAATTTCTATTCTATTAATTTTGTTTTATTTTTTTTTTAATTTTAGGTATTATTTAGTTACTTAGCTTAGTAGAATTTCAGACTGTTCATTTTGCTGAATAAATTGACCACGCTTGAGCAGCTGTTAAATGGGGGATTGATGGATTATTTTTCAACCATTAAAGTGTTTGAAAACACAAATAAACATCAGCATGTTGAAGTAGGAGGCAGTATATATAACCTAAGACACTCATATAAATGCATTAGGTAGATTCGAAATGAAAAATAATTTCAGATATATTTGTTCTTTAGAAAACACTGATTATGACAGATGATTTGCGCAATTCTTCTTTTAATTATTTTATTTACAAGGTCAAAGCTTGTTGATTCATGAGATAGCACATTTGGCAAATGTATTTAGTGAATGAAAAAGAGCTTCAGTGCACAGTAACTGATACTCTCTTCCAGACATTTTAAAGCTATATAGAATTTAGTGTCTGTTCATAGTAATTAGCAAAACAAAATCCACCTTATGGTACTTAACAGATAAATGCAGATTAAAAAGTTGTATACAATTATTCCTATGTGGCCTAAAATTAGAAATATTTTCTGGCATCATCTTTGAAACTTAAAACAACCAAGACAGTATTATCAAGAAAAGCATGTTTATGATATGTTTATAAGTTTGAAAAATAAGTTGTAATACTTCTGTTTAAACATAGAAAATGCAATGTTTATATTGAATACAGGACTCCCTAGCTCTCCATCTCCTTGCTAAAAATTTCTCAAAATGCTCATACATGAAATTTTGTAAGAGTCATTCATTACAGTGACTGGGAGATCAGAAAATATGATGATAGATGAGAGAGGTCAAATAATTTTAGAAGCTGGAATGCATGTAAATAAGGATAAGTTATTATCATAGCAAAGAAGGTGAGAGTCGTGCCTATAGTCTTATAAGTTAAGGAACAGTCAGACCAAAGGGATCTAATGAAAACCACAATGACTTTGTTTTTCAAAACAATGATTTTCAAATTTCCATATCAAGCATAGTATTGTAAAATTGTTAATTCTGAAATGCCAGAGATAAGATAGAATATTCTAAAAGCATCCAGAGAGAACACAGAGAGGGAGTGGGAGAGAAAGAGGGAAGAAGGGAGGAAGACAGAGAGAGAGAGAGAGAGAGAGAGAGAGAGAGAGAAGTGAATGGATAAATGATTGAGTAATAAAAATGTTAAATAGCTTTATAATAATATTACAGTATAACTTATAAAGAACGAAGGAATTTAAAATTCAGAGGGCCTTTGTTTTCTGTAGCAGAATTTTATATTAGTTCTATAATGAAACAAGTGTGATTGTAAAATAAATACATTTTTAGACAGGTGCATACACATGACACTCTGACAATTGTTTAAGTAAACAGGTGAGATTTGGCTGGAAAATAATTTCATCCATACCATCTATAGTATTTAACTTCAGATTTAAAAACAATATATTCATATTATCAAATATAGATATTTCTATTTTAGATCTTGACACTCTGAAAATTACTGAAAGATATCCTACAAAAAAATAGTAAAACAAGAAATAGGAAGCTATGGAATCAGGATCTACAGTTTCGAGCACTAGAGACAGGGACAGAGACTCCCAAGAGGATGCTGAATGGTAGTCCTTGCAAGTATTCTTCACAGTAGGCCTGCAGAGCACACAGCTCAGATTGGAGTAAAAGGTTAACTTCAAAATCATCATCAGGATATGCAGCTTTAGGATAAAGAATATGTCAATCATTTAGTGATAAATAGTAAAATTAAGCATAGACAAATATGAGCAAAAAACCTAGTAAATGAGATCTAATAGAGAACTGTGTATGTCTCAGCTGTGAATAATATCTAAAAAGTCATATAAGAGGCAAACTCTGAAATCTGGTTGAAATAAAAATTGTGTTATAAGTAAACAGGTATTTTGGGCTGCAAAATAATGCAATCCATACCATCCACAGTGTCAAGATCTAAAATGGTAATATCTATATTTGGTAATATAGATACATTGTTTTCAAATTTGGCATTAAATATTATCTACCAGGAGAAACTGCTAAAGAGAGAAAACAGCTGATTATAGAAAGAGTACTTTTAAATCAGATATTTAGTTCGGAATTTTAAATCAAAATCTTTTTGGGTAACATGTTGGCCATTAAGTTAATGGAACAAAGATTGATACCAGTGACCAAGTGACCACACATGACAAAGAATACAGTCTTTACAAAACTACTTTAGAAAATTATCTAAACAAGCAGCTAAAACTCACAAAGCAATGATAGTCAACTCTAGGGAGGTGCAGAATCTGACTTCCAGAATTACAATATCATAATATTCAAAATGTCCAATCTTTTACCAAAAGAAAACATGAACCATAAAAAGAAGCAAGAATGTATAGACTACTCACAAGGGAAATAGTCAAAGTATTCTTTTAAAGACATTTTCTAACACTGAACATTTTAATTTCTCATTTTCAATTACCTCTCTTTCTCAAACATAACAAAAAAAAAGTTTATGAAGGGAAAGAAAAAATACACTGACAGAAAGCTCTCAATATCCCCCTTTTATTACTTTCCATACTGTTTTTTGAGATAATTTTCTATCTTCTTACAAATGTAAGAGTTGAGAATTACTGAACCATTCTGTTTCAGGGAGGAGGGAGAATGTATGGAGCCTGGGAAAATGTAGGAATTTAAGATTGTACTTCAATATCCACCTCTGGAATACCTCTGGAAAATGGGCTACTTTTCACAGATATTCTGCTTATATGTGGGTTCTTCTAAACAATTTTCCAGGGAAGGTTTTGAAGTATTAAAGAAGAAAATGATTTGTTATCTGCTTCTCTTCCCTTTTTTGGTTACTGAAGAAAGGCAGAACAAGGAAAGAATTCTAAAAGAAAGGTCTAAGCCCCAAGAAAGAGGAAAATAGAAGTAAAATGAGTGTGAACACTGTTCTTATTCATTCTATCACATCCAACCTCTAGTGTCATGTTCAATTAAGCTATCTAAAATGTACACTTTTTTTATATAGTAGTAATATTATAATATAAATAATAATCTTCCTACTAGCTTAAGTACATTGGACAATCCATCTGTACTTTTTTGAAATGTGATCACATTGAGTATAAAATCAAGAAACTTCACAATGAAAACAAATATACAGATATAGATTTATATCCTAATTAACAAAAATTTATGAATTGCAAAGTGAGCCTATGGCTGTGGTGGCTCATGCCTATAACCACAACCCTTTGGGAGGCCAAGGCAGGAGGATCATTTGAAAATAGGAGTTCGAGACCAGCCAGACACCATAGGGAGACATGTCTTCTTTTTTTATTTGTTTGTTTTATAAGCAAGCTTATCTAGCATAAACATGCTACTAATATAGTCAAAAATCTTTAACATACTTACGAGATTTTTCTTGTTTTTAATTATACTTTAAGTTCTAGGGTACAACACGCAGGTTTGTTACATATGTATACATGTGTCATGTTGGTGTGCTGCACCCATTAACTCGTCATTTACATTAGGTAAATGTAAATGACCTAATGAACCCATGACAGGCCCTGGTGTGTGGTGTTCCCCATCCTGTGTCCAAGTGTTCTCATTGTTCAATTCTCACTCATTAGTGAGAACATGTGGTGTTTGGTTTTCTGTTCTTGCAATAGTTTGCTCAGAATGATGGTTTCCATCATCATCCATGTCCCTACAAAGGACATGAACTCATCCTTTTTTATGACTGCATAATATTCCGTGGTGTCTATGTGCCATATTTTCTTAATCTAATCTATCATTGATGGACATTTGGGTTGGTTCCAAGTCTTTTCTATTGTGAATAGGCCCCTGCCGCAATAGATATATGTGGACATATGACTTTATAGTAGCATGATTTATAATCCTTTGGGTATATACTTGGTAATGGGATGGCTGGGTCAAATGGTATTTCTAGTTCTAGATCCTTGAGGAATCGCCACACTGTCTTCCACAATAGTTGAACTAGTTTACAGTCCCACCAACAGAGTAAAAGTGTTCCTATTTCTCCACATTCTCTCCAGCACCTGTTGTTTCCTGACTTTTTAATGATCACTACTCTAACTGGTGTGATATGGTATCTCATTGTGGTTTTGATTTGCATTTCTCTAATGGTCAGTTATGATGAGCATTCTTTCATGTGTCTCCTGGCTGCATAAATATCTTCTTTTGAGAAGTGTCTGTTCATATCCTTTGTCCACTTTTTGATGGGGTTGTTTGATTTTTTCTTGTAAATTTGTTAAAGTTATTTGTAGATACTGGATATTAGCCCTTTGTCAGATGGGTAGATTGTAAAACTTTTCTCCCATTCTGCAGGTTGCCTGTTCACTCTGATGGTAGTTTATTTTGCTGTGCAGAAGCTCTTTAGTTTAATTAGCTCCCATCTGTGTATTTTGGCTTTTGTTGCCATTGTTTTTGGTGTTTTAGACATGAAGTCACTGCCCATGCCTATGTCCTGAATGATATCGCCTAGGTTTTCTTCTGAGTTTTTATGGTTTTAGGTCTAACATTTAAGTCTTTTTTTTTTTTTTTTTTT
>NW_016806320.1:2669789-2678095 GCF_001698545.2 Rhinopithecus bieti
CTGAATACAGCAAACTGATGGGTCTTGACTCTTTATCCAATTTGCCAGTCTGTGTCTTTTAATTGGAGCATTTAGTCCATTTACATTTAAGGATAATATTGTTACGTGTGAATTTGATCCTGTCCTTATGATGTTATCTGGTTATTTTGCTCATTAGTTGATGCAGTTTCTTCCTAGCATCAATGGTCTTTACATTTGGCATGTTTTGCAATGGCTGGTACCAGTTGTTCCTTTCCATGTTTAGTGCTTCCTTCAGGAGCTCTTGTAAGGCAGGCCTGGTGGTGACAAAATCTCTCAGCATTTGCTTGTCTGTAAAGGATTTATTTCTCCTTCACTTGTGAAGCTTAATTTGGCTGGATATGAAATTCTGGGTTTAAATTCTTTTCTTTAAGAATGTTGAATATTGGCCCCCACTCTTTTCTGGCTATACAGTTTCTGCTGAGAGATCTGCTGTTCGTCTGATGGGCTTCCCTTTGTTGGTAACCCTACCTTTCTCTCCAGCTGCCCTTAACATTTTTTCCTTCATTTCAACTTTGGTGAATCTGACGATTATGTGTCTTGGAGTTGCTCTTCTCAAGGAGTATCTTTGCGGCATTCTCTGTATTTCCTGAATTTGAATGCTGGCCTGCCTTGCTAAGTTGGGGAAGTTCTCCTAGATAATATCCTGAAGAGTGTTTTCCAACTTGGTTCCATTCTCCCTGTCCCGTAGTAACAGCATGATATCTTCATTAGCAGTAGAATGAGTTAGGAAGTGACCAAAAATATGTACTGACATTCTACTATGTGCCAGATACAATATTAGGTTCAGCTATTTTGTAATATCAGACAAACAAATATAAAATGTTTTCCATCCATAATGTGAAATTTTATTCTGGCTGTATTTAGGCTAACCAAAGACATCTCACTTGTGGACACAATGGTCTGTATTCACAATATATATATACTTATAAAATGATTCTTCTTATAAAGCCATGAATTGTTCAAATAGTCATTTCAAATACTCAAACCACAATTGTTCCAGGATTTACTCTTTGTATTGTTAGTGGAAAATTCAATGTTATTGAAATATTTTCTCATTGTGATTTGATTATCTATATAATATATTCATTATTGTAACTTTAAATTGTTTAAAAAATTCAACATCTGAAATAATAAAATCTAACTAGAAATCCAGTGTGGTTTTAAGTGCAGAAAATATATGATAGTTGCTTGATCAAGCTGAATTTTAATGATAGAAAATATATGTTTTGCTACTTATGTCATCCAAAATGGCAGAGTAAAGATCACCACACCTTTCCCTCCACCAAAGCAAAAATTAGGTTGGCAAAATTTCCCAGGATAAACTTCTTAGAACTCTGTAATAGAACAAAAATCTTACAACAACCTGGAAATGCTTAATAAGGAAAGAAGCTGCCAAATATTCAATAAAAGAGTAGGCAACATGCATCTTCTGCTTAAGGAATAGTGGTTGTGCGTTTTGACTTCCCTGGTGGTTTCCTGGGACTTTGCTTACCTTTGTTTTGTCCACTTAAAAACATTCTCAAGGCATATGTTGGAAGCATTTAAAGAAACATATAAGAGCTGCACCTGCAGTTGGGAGGGATAATAAATGGAACAAAAAAGCCCCAAAGACAGAGATTGAAGAAGAAAATAGATAAGAAAGCTTTCACTTATACAGAGGAGTATAGAAGGCAACATGCATTCTGGGGCTGGATGCAAGCTTATTAATGACCAGAGAAGATGCTATTCTTTCACCTCTTCCTCACTTTTAGGCTCCACGAAAACAGAAATTGACAGCTAAGGCAGGGTTGTAACAGGGCCAACTGACACTGAAAACACACACTCAACACAAAAGCAATCTCAAAGAGCAGGAGTTTATTTTTTTATTTTTAGTCTCTAGGTGTTCTAGGAAATCTTTTTTGCATAACATGCTGACCATTGAGAATCGAACAAAGATGTCAGTGACCAAGTGACCACACATGGCAAAGAATACAGTCTTTACAAAACTACTTTAGGAAAGCATTTGGACAAACAGCTGAAACTCACAATGATAATCAGCTCTAGGGTGGGGCAGAATCTGACTTACAGAATTAAAATACAATATTCAAAATATCCAATTATTTACAAAAAGAAAATATGAACTAAAAAGAGAAACAAGAATGTATAGACCACTCACAAGGGAATGAAAATGGAATTATAGAAATTATATGGGAGGAACCCCAGACGTTAAACTAACGAGACAAATATTTTATATCAAGTATCTTTAGTATTCTTAAAGAGTTAAAGAAAATCAATGAAAACAACTAAAAAAACCAAAAACAACAACAAAAAAGGGAGAACAATCTCACCAAATATAGAATCCCAATAGAGAAATTATAAAACAAACCCAAATAGAAATCCTGGAAAAAAAATTATTAACTGAAGTGAAAATTTACTAGAATTTAACAGCAACTTTGAGTATGCAGAATAAATAAGTAAACTTAAAAATACATTAACTGAGACTATTATATGAGAAGCAAAAAGAAATAAAGAAAATTTATAGGGCCTAAGAGGCCTGTGGGGTACCATCAAGCACACCAACCTACACACAATGTGAATCCCAGAAGGAGAGGTAAGAAAGGGCCAGAAAGAAAATACATAAATAGTAGATGAATACTTTCTAAAGATGTTGAAAGACATCGGCCTATAGATCCAAGTAGTTCAATGAACTCCGCATGGAAAAGCTCAAAGAGAATCATACCAACATATATTATAATTATGTTGTTAAAGCCAAAGAAAAAATGAAAATCTTGAAAGTAACAAGAAAGCAGCAACTTATAACTTATGAGATTAACCCGCAATTTCTCATCAGCAACTTTGAGAGCAGAGAGTAACAGGATGACTTATTCAGAATGATGACCAAAACCAGACATCAACCAAAATTTTTTAACCCACAAAATTGCCCTTAAACAAATTAAAGACAAATTGAAATTATTCCCAGTAAAATAAAAGCAGAGGAAGTTTGTCAATAGTAGATCTGCCCTTCAATAAATACTCAAGGGAACTTTTCAGGATAAAATTGAAAGTGCATTAGGCAATAACTGAAGCCAAATAGAAATAAAGCACAATTGTAAATGTGACTACACAGGTAAATATAAAACTATCATTATTTTATTTTGGCTTTTACCTGCTCTTTTTTTCTTACATTATTCCAAAGACAATTGTCTGAAACAATAATTATAAATCTATAGAAGTGGATATATGATATAGAAAATAATGTTTTAATTTTGCTAATAAAATTATTTGTAATTTCTTCTTCCTTATTATATAATACCTATATACAGTCATTTGTTTTATCTTTTGGCCTACGAAGTCTGTTTGCTCTCTATTCCTTTACAAAAAAATGCTTGTCATAATACACTAAGAAAAACAGCTATAGAATAAAAGTTCTATTGTATTGCCAAGTATAATTTTTAAATGACCGATAAATACAGCATAAGTACACAGCCCTTCTAAAATTCCAATCAGCTTCTCCTCTTCCTAAACACAAGTCATTGTTTCTGTATCTTGAACATGAGATATAGGAGTTGTTTTATAAAAGTTACTCATTTTATGAATTTATATACATATATATAAACTTCTTTTATCATATGAACTTAGTCATAAAGTTAGACTGCACTACTAGGAGCATAATGAGAAAGAGACACCCCTGCTGCATAGTTTCCTCCTCTTAATTAACATAGCTCAGAGGCATCCTTCCCAATTCAGTAGATATTTATTTTGGAATGTAACTCCATAGTTATAATAGCATTCTTAAAATATTATATCACAATGGAACAATTTTAGACTACTTCAGAGATAGTGGTACATACGTTGTGGAGATTTGGGACTTGACACCATTGTCTATTTCCTGAAGTATTTCTTTCCTGTTTTGTCTAACCATCTCCGAACACTTTCATATCCTTTGCTATTGATAGAATTGCTCTTAAAGGAAGATTCCCAGAAGATAAAGAGGAAAAGCCCGTGGTTATCATCATTCTCTCTAAAGACTTTTCAAACCTCCTTTTATCTTTTTCTTCCAGTGAAGGGCTTCATGCTTGCCCTTGCTGTCCCTAAGAGCCTCCAGAGGAGGTTATTCTTAGTATGTATTCTGTGAAGAATAATCAATCACTTGTACAGGAGGCCCTTGAATTTTTTCTACTTAATGCTTTGGGAAAAGATGTCTAGAATAAATATGTAGTAGTTGTACAAACTTTCAGAAAATCCTCTTACCAGTTTCACTACTTTATACGTATCTATAAATATATATCTATAAATAGATATGTATCTATAAATAGAAACCCCATGTCTGCTAAAAATACAAAAATTAGATGGGTATGGTGGCACGGGCCTGTAGTATAAGCTACTTAGAAGGCTGAAGTGGGAGGATCATCTCAGCATAGGAGGTCAAGCCTGCAGTGAGTTGAGATCAAACCACTGCACTCCAGCCTGGGGGACAGAGCTAGACCCTATCTCAAAAAGAAATGCAGTTTAAGTACTTTATGCATATCTATAGATAGTGCAGTGGTTTGATCTCACCTCACTGTAGACTTGACCTCCTGGGCTGAGGTGATCTTACCACTTCAGCCTCCTGAGTAGTTGAGACTACAGGCCAGTGCCACCACGCCCATCTAATTTTCATATATTTAGCAGACACGGGGTTTCGCCATCCTGCCCAGGCTGATCTTGAACTCCTGACCTCAGATAATCTGCCCAACTTGGCCTCCCAAAGTGCTGCGATTACAGGTGTGAGCTGCCATGCTCTGCCTCTGTATTTTAATATAAGTGGTGATGACAATATTTTAGACTTTTAAAAGTCTCAAAAAAAAAAACCTCACTTTTTTTCCTTTTTTCAGAATCACTTGTACCTGTGTTATTAAAACAATAAAAAGTCTCTATCTGTTTTTAGAAGATTTCCAATTACTTTCTCTCTTATCAGTCGTTGCCTCCACTTCACTTTATTCGTGAATGTTTTCATTATTTTAAATTTATCTATTACAGTGTTACTTCTGAAGGAAATACTGGCAGGTGAATGCATCCTGTTTCTCATGTGTAACTAGAAATTTACAATATATTTAAGAAACTCTACAATCTGATATTTTCTGACTCTACAAAAATCTTCTGGGTTTTCCTTTCCATTTTCATCAGATTACTTGGCAACACAACACAACTAGATTTGAATTAAGAGTTGTCATTTCTTAATGTGTTGCTAATCACAAGTTCAATGATTTTTTAACTATAAATAAAAACAAAATATGTCTTGCTGAAAATCGGTAATGCCTTATGGAGAATAACACCTGCTTTTGATAGCTTTAGGTAATAATTTATTTTACAGTTTATTTTCTATTTAAAACAGTGTCCTATAAGAATGAATAAAAGAAAGATTTATGAGTCCTCTAGTTGCAATCCCTCTCAGTTTGACTTACACTGAGAATCTCTTGTTTGTTTGTTTCCCTGAGTGCTTTTTAGCAGGATCCATGACAGAGCATGAAAATGACAGCAAACAATTTAACAGCTATTCTGATTCTTTAAAATGGCTGATCTGAATAGAATAAAAAATGTCAGATGCTTCAAATGCAATATAAAAATTGGACTAGTATTACATTTATCCGAGCTTATTAAAAGGATTTTTTTTTGGTTGAGTTGAAATTAGTTTTATTTATGTGATAAAACAACTTAGCACTCGAAGAAAATATAGGATTTTATATTGCAATAAACAAAAAGACTAAATATTGCACCTTACGTTACTACAAAATAAATCACCACTATCTCTGGTTTATATAGAGAACTTTGCAGCAGAGTTAGAGATATTGTCCAGCATTATATTGAAAGAAACAATAATTTTCAACTGCACTGAAATTTTTGTGTGTGCATACACACATAGGAATAATTTGAGAGAGTCGGCATCTCAACATTGAGGATTGCATTGGTACGATTGCAGATTACATATTTCACACAATATTCATTTAGAAATTTTTACTTAATAATTTACCTATTCTTATCCTTAATTCTACTCCAAGGAGCTGAAGGCAAACATGCATCTTTGTTTGCTTGTTTCTTTTTAATCTTATAGTGTTAGTTATTATAGATTGGGACATTCAAGTAATAATGGAAGAACAGATATTTTCTATTGGCAAGCCAATAAATGTTATTTAATATTGTTATAATAGTAGCAGCTATTTCATATAACTTAACTAAAATTTTTATTTAGCATTGTTCCCTAAGGCAATTTCAGACAGATTTGATTGTATTCAGATGGAAAACAGGTCTACTATAAGCAAAACCAAATGTTGTTTAAAATTTATATAAATACAACAAAATTCATAGATGTTAATAGAAAATAAATGTTCTTAATAGCTCTGAACATTAAAATCCCTTTTTATCATTGAATTTTTTGGGTAAAATAGTGATATAATAATAATTTGCTTATATTTTCAAAGTTATTATATGTGTATTGTTTTAATATGTTCATCAAAATAATCCAGTTAGGTGTATAGGAGGGATTTGACAATGAATAACTTTAAGGTATTCTAAAGAAAATTAAGAACAGATTATTTGGTACCTTTTTTTTTCTTTTTGGTGAAAATTATCCAACATTAAATTTTGAAATGTTGAAGTCAGTCTGAGATTAAGAAAGAAAATTAATAAAGGGAAGTCAGATTACTTCATTTATGGAGTAACTAAAATACAAACAAACTTTAAAAATTGCAATTGTATACACAAGTAAAGACTGACCCCCTTGCTGAGTTCTTGGTCAGAATGAAACAGAACATATAAAAAGAAGCACATATTAAATATACATATGGAAACCATAAACTAAATACATATCCATGTCAAATATTTTAGCTGATAGAAAATGGATAGGAATAAAACACTGTGAGAATAGACAATGATATTTGAGATTATTATGGTACAGATTCAAAGAAGATATTTATATTTGGAAAATTTTGTGAAGAAATAGGTAAGTGGGAAAACAATAGGAAGAAATACCAGTAGAAGAGGATAATAGTCTGCATATTCTCACTCATATGTGGGAGCTGAGGAAATGGATCTCATGAAAATAGAAAGCAGATTGATAAAGGGGAGGGAGGGATGAGAAGTTGATTAGTGGGTACAAATATATGGTTTGATAGGAAAAATAAAACTTAGTGCTTGATAGATCAGAAGGGTGACTATAGTTTACAATACTGTATTGTATATTCCAAAATGGTTAGTTTATGCTAGTTATGTTTCCAGCATAAAAGATAAATATTTCAGATGATGTATATCTCAAGTACACTGATTTGATTTTTACAAACTATATACATGTATTAACTTACCATATGCATTCCAAAACTATGTACATCTATTATGCAAAATAAAGGTTGTTTAAAAAAATTAAAAAAGAAAAAAAAAAGGAGAGGGCAATAGTCAATAAAAGGTAAACTCAGCAGTCTGGATTGCTCAGTCTCAGCCCATTCCAAATATAGACCTATTTTAAAAAATGAAAAAGTACTTGGCCAATTGCTGGGAGATAACCCTTGTTCCCTTGAAATAGTCTTCCCAATGAGTCTTTTTACATGCCTGAGGCCTTGGGTCACACTTTATTTATGGCAAATGCCTGCTTTTGTATCCCTAAAGCCTTAGCCCATGTTGTATCAGTTTGACCAGATAAGTTTATTCCAGGAATGCGATGTATATTATATAGGTCATATTGGTTTGTGGTCAGGTGCTGTAGTCTGAGCATCTGAAGTCACTCATGTGCCTGACTGACTCCCAACAAAAACACTGGCCATCTGGTGAGCTTTCCTAGTTAGCAATGCTTAGCTTGCCTTGTTTTACATCGTTGCTGAGAGAATTAACTGCTTTCCTGTTTGACTTCACAAGTGTGGACATCTAGATGATTTCTCCTGGACTTTAGTCCATGCGCTTTTTCCCCTCTGCTGATTTTAATCTGTATCCTCTCAATGAAATAAGCCATAACTGAATGTAACAGCTTTCCTAGCCTTGTGGGTCCACATTAGCACCCACTTGTGGGTCCTAAATCCTTGAGCCTAATAGTGGTCTTGGGGATGACTGACACAGTAGCTTTAAAAGTACAGAGTATAAACTGATAGTTTCAAGATTCTAATGTTCTCTAAATTATGAATACAATACACTAAAAATATTAAATCTTTTAAAAATTATTTTAGAGACAAATCTATATAATAGTATCCATATTAAGCATAGCTTCTTTATGTAAATTATTTCATGTTCCAATCTAAAAACACTATTTGAATTAAGGGAATCAATCAAAATCCATGGCTATA
>NW_016806320.1:2679459-2691562 GCF_001698545.2 Rhinopithecus bieti
TATATGTGTATTGTTTTAATATGTTCATCAAAATAATCCAGTTAGGTGTATAGGAGGGATTTGACAATGAATAACTTTAAGGTATTCTAAAGAAAATTAAGAACAGATTATTTGGTACCTTTTTTTTTCTTTTTGGTGAAAATTATCCAACATTAAATTTTGAAATGTTGAAGTCAGTCTGAGATTAAGAAAGAAAATTAATAAAGGGAAGTCAGATTACTTCATTTATGGAGTAACTAAAATACAAACAAACTTTAAAATTGCAATTGTATACACAAGTAAAGACTGACCCCTTGCTGAGTTCTTGGTCAGAATGAAACAGAACATATAAAAGAAGCACATATTAAATATACATATGGAAACCATAAACTAAATACATATCCATGTCAAATATTTTAGCTGATAGAAAATGGATAGGAATAAAACACTGTGAGAATAGACAATGATATTTGAGATTATTATGGTACAGATTCAAAGAAGATATTTATATTTGGAAAATTTTGTGAAGAAATAGGTAAGTGGGAAAACAATAGGAAGAAATACCAGTAGAAGAGGATAATAGTCTGCATATTCTCACTCATATGTGGGAGCTGAGGAAATGGATCTCATGAAAATAGAAAGCAGATTGATAAAGGGGAGGGAGGGATGAGAAGTTGATTAGTGGGTACAAATATATGGTTTGATAGGAAAATAAAACTTAGTGCTTGATAGATCAGAAGGGTGACTATAGTTTACAATACTGTATTGTATATTCCAAAATGGTTAGTTTATGCTAGTTATGTTTCCAGCATAAAAGATAAATATTTCAGATGATGTATATCTCAAGTACACTGATTTGATTTTACAAACTATATACATGTATTAACTTACCATATGCATTCCAAAACTATGTACATCTATTATGCAAAATAAAGGTTGTTTAAAAAAATTAAAAAAGAAAAAAAAAAGGAGAGGGCAATAGTCAATAAAAGGTAAACTCAGCAGTCTGGATTGCTCAGTCTCAGCCCATTCCAAATATAGACCTATTTTAAAAAATGAAAAGTACTTGGCCAATTGCTGGGAGATAACCCTTGTTCCCTTGAAATAGTCTTCCCAATGAGTCTTTTACATGCCTGAGGCCTTGGGTCACACTTTATTTATGGCAAATGCCTGCTTTTGTATCCCTAAAGCCTTAGCCCATGTTGTATCAGTTTGACCAGATAAGTTTATTCCAGGAATGCGATGTATATTATATAGGTCATATTGGTTTGTGGTCAGGTGCTGTAGTCTGAGCATCTGAAGTCACTCATGTGCCTGACTGACTCCCAACAAAACACTGGCCATCTGGTGAGCTTTCCTAGTTAGCAATGCTTAGCTTGCCTTGTTTTACATCGTTGCTGAGAGAATTAACTGCTTTCCTGTTTGACTTCACAAGTGTGGACATCTAGATGATTTCTCCTGGACTTTAGTCCATGCGCTTTTCCCCTCTGCTGATTTTAATCTGTATCCTCTCAATGAAATAAGCCATAACTGAATGTAACAGCTTTCCTAGCCTTGTGGGTCCACATTAGCACCCACTTGTGGGTCCTAAATCCTTGAGCCTAATAGTGGTCTTGGGGATGACTGACACAGTAGCTTTAAAAGTACAGAGTATAAACTGATAGTTTCAAGATTCTAATGTTCTCTAAATTATGAATACAATACACTAAAATATTAAATCTTTTAAAATTATTTTAGAGACAAATCTATATAATAGTATCCATATTAAGCATAGCTTCTTTATGTAAATTATTTCATGTTCCAATCTAAAACACTATTTGAATTAAGGGAATCAATCAAAATCCATGGCTATAATTCAGTTGCTATTTGAAATAAGGTTATCTTACATATATTAATAAATAAAATAACTACAACTGATAACTTTTGAGTGCTTATCATGTTTCAGACAATTTTCTGGATGCTTTATATGTACTATTTTATTCAGTTTTAATAAGCCCCTTTAACATAGTTTACTAGTATTATTCCCATTTTATAAGAACTGAGACTAAAAGATATTAAGAAACTTGGCCAAAGTCACAAAACAACCAGTTGATGGTGATAAGACTAGAATCTTAAGAATTTTGGATTTACAATCCTTATATTATGCATTTCTGTGTGTCAGACATGATATTGAGTACTTTAGATACATAATTTATTTACCCTCAAAATCACATAAGAAAGTTTTCACATCTTACAAACAAAGAAGCAGGCCCAAAAGGATTCAGCAATTTACTCAAGGTCACTGGACTAGCAAGGCACAAAACTATAAATCAAAAGTATTGGCCCGTATTGATGCTATTCACTGATACAGTTGATTAGGGCTACTTGAAAGGAGAGAAAGGCAAGATAAAAGAGACGATTTCAATAGTGTTAGGTCAACAAAATCTAAAACAGTAATAACATGAGTAAGAAAAAGTACAATTAATTTAATTAAAAGAAACAATATAAATCAATTTGTAAAAAATAAAAAATAGAAGTGTAAAAATCAATCCTGCTTTAAAACAAAGCCAAGGAAAATAAAGGAATATGTAGACTCAAGATAAGACTTTAAAGAAGTGCCTGTAGCAAATAGTAAAAACTATCCTTCTGATGTGACCTAAAATGATATGTTGTATAAAATGAAAATATATTGAACACCTTTTAAGACTCCCTGTATTTATTAATTCATGGGCTTATTTCCCTGAATAAGAAATAATTTTTTTAAAAAAAGTTGTCAGCAACTGAGATGCTAGTTTTTTGTTGTTGTTAGCTTGTTTGTTTTAACTTGCATGAATTTACTCTAAACTTGAGTGTGACATTCCCAATTCAGCAAAATAAGCTTGTAATTGTTCATTTTCTAATTTTTTGATGGACCTTAGACTTTGAACAACGAAACTATAAACTCAAAAAGACATTAAGATTTAATAAGGATAGAATAATTATTAGAATAAATTTAAGACCATATTTTGAGAGTTTTAATCTAAAACCTTTCTTCATTGCTATCCTTTCTCTCTTTTTTATACATTGTAGCTCCCAGAGTGAAGTTAAGTCTTAAGTGGTACACTTCTATTTGGGGGCAGAGATTGATTCTGAGATGTTTCTCCTACACTGCTTAACAATTAAGAAAACATATTCAAGGGTTATAAACTTTCTCTCACGTATGGTTTCATTTACTATGTTGCAATAATTTGTTCTATCTGAAAAAATATGGCTGTTTATTTTATTCATTAGCAAGGCTTATCATATTCCAGCCCATTGTCTGAGAAAATTTACCTTCATAGCAAGATATTATCAAACTCCATGTATTCCTCTCTTGCTCTGACTCCAAAGAAAATAATATTTTTGGTATTTTTTTGTGTAATCCCATGGCATGAATAATACAATTTTTTTAAAAAGAAAAACATATATACTTGTTCTATATAAATCACTCACAGACGTTGACATTTTAAATGATAAATTAACAAATAATGCATTAAATATTCAGCACATATTGATGGGCTATTATTTGCCAGTTTCTGGTGTTAACTGAACAAGATATAATTCCCATTCTCAAATAGCTTGTCCAATATGGTAATCAGGTAATTGAGATGGTGAAATTTATACCCATATGAAAGAACAAAAGAGAGAGCCCTAAAATAACTCTGAAAATCAGGGGAAACTTCTTTCATAAAACGATTTGGCAAATGTTTAAAAAAAGGAAATTGTCTGGGCAAGAACTAAATGGATTTGTTTGTAAAGGAGGTGCCTATTATTATTCTAGTGTTACTTTAAACAATACCCAATATTTAATTAAAGATTTTCAGCCTAAATATTATGTAACCTCATTTTTATTTATGTAATCTGGCAGAATCACAATTGAGGTAAAGAATTGCTGTCATAATTGTAAGGAATTGGGAAAAATGGAACTGCTTTCTGTTATCTTTAATCAGGTTCTACAATGGTGTTATTATACTAGTGATCATGTTCATTCTGTTCATTTGTAATTCAAATTTAATGAGAACTACCCAATACCAATACTTTTGAGAAGCACTAAATATAGAGGGGAATTTCTAAAGCTAATTAGAATTAATACATAAATAAGATTCTACACCAATTATCTATGAATGCATACCAAATCATCACAGAAGTTTGCAGTTTAAAATAACACAGCAATTTAAAATTTCTCATTGTTTCTGTGGGTTTGAATTTTGCAAGCAGCTTGACTGATTGGGCTCTCTCAGGGTCTCGGATGGGGATTCTGTCAAACAATAGCAAAACCTGGAATCGTCTTGAGAGCTTTTTCACTTGGATATCTGATGTCTGAGCTGGGAAGACTTAACAAGATGGAAGATGGGACTGCTTACTGCTTGAAAAACTTCCTCAGCATTCCTCTCTACCTCTAATTGGGTCCCCTACATAGGCTGTTTTCAGGGTAGCAGCTTCGAATAACCTAGAATCCTTATACAAAGGCTTAGGGCTTGCAGAGAAGACAGTCTAAGAAATCTACACCAAAATAATCTTTTTTTCTGACCTAGCGTGTAAAGTCAAATAATGTCACTTTGCTACATTTCAATTGATATAAGGAAATCATGAAACAAAGTTCATATTTAAGGAAAAGGAGTTTATGTTCCGTTTATACTCCATCTCCTTTTTTTTTTTTTTTTTTTTTTTTTTTTTTTTCTTTTGAGACAGAGTCTTGCTTCTGTTACCGTAGCACTGTATGCCAGTGGGTGTGTCTTGGCTCAGCTGGCACCTTCTGCCTCCTGGGCTTCAAGGCGATTCTCCTACCATCAGCCTCCCATGTAGCTAGGTATTAGCAGGGCACCCACCATGCCCAGCTAACTTTAGTATTTTTAGCAGAGACGGGGTTTCATCATGTTGGTAAGGCTGGTCTCAAACTCCTAATATCAGGTGATCTACCCACCTCGGCCTCCCAAAGTGCTAGGATTACTCCATCTCTTAATGACAGAAGAGTTCATGAACAGCCAGGTATATTTTAAATCAAGCACACTATCTAGGATGTGGAAATATGGAAAGACTAAAGACTATCACTCCTGTCTTTACAAACACAACAATGAAAGTTGAGTGAAGCAAAAAGCCACGGTTTTGTTGAATCCAACAAAAAGCAGGGAAAACTAACTCTCTGAAACCTACAGAAACACTGGGGGCTAAGTGGGGAGAGAGAAAGAGAGAGAGAGGTGGAGAACTAGGGTAAAAGCATTCAGATACCAGTAAGAAGAATTCACCAAAAGTTGTTAAGGAATAGATGAAAGCCAAATAAGGCTCACATACAAAAAACAAAAACAAACAAACAAAAAAATTGCAAGATCCCTGAGAAAGCATCCATCATAGTATAGAGAAGAACAACAGCTGTTGTAAGAAAGACATGGAACCCATTAGATTGGTCTCTCTTATCTCCTCTATGGGGGAAAACAGCCCTAAAGTAAAGAGAGAACAACAAATATTGTTATCCTTAGGGCACAAGGAAAAATTCATTGCAGCTATGTAGAAGGAATACAATATAAGATATAATCCTAGGGAAAGGAAGGGCATCAAGTATATGTGTTAAACTTATATCTACATTTGGGTAGGGAACGAATATTGACATTGACAAAGCAAGACTCCTGAAATCTGCCGACCCAATGCCTGCCTAAAACTAAAATTTTACAATCCCCATCCTCTATCCTTGTCCCATCCTCAGCTAACAAGCTGTTCTCAATTTATAGGGAAATGCTGCTGAGAGAACATCCCTCTGTGAGGCACAGTGCAAATGGGAGACACAAAATTAAAGATAGTGTAGTTATTGAGAAAAATCTTTTGTCAAACAAGCTTCCACCATAAAAACATTGTGTTTTGAAGAAATTTAAAGCTTGTGGTGCCCTGAGATTAATCATAGCAACAACAACAACAAAGCTCAAACTCATCTCAACTCCTGACTACATTGACCAAAACATTGCTATTAGTGGCCCCAGGCAAAATGAGTTGATGATTTCCAAGCACCTAAACATACTTATACAAAACTGTGTAAATATAAAATATTGCTCTACACAATATTTATAGCATTCAGCCAAAGATTATGAAGAGGTAAGAAGAGATAACTCACTACCATGAAGCAAATCAATCAATAGACTTAGACTTGAATATGATACATGTGCTGGAATTACCAGAGAGAAAATTTAAAATATTGAAAAATATGTTAAAGACTAATGGAAAAGAGTGACAGTGTGCAAGATTGCATGGGTAGTGTGAGCAAGAGATGGAAGTCAAAAGAAATGCAAAAAATGGAAATAACAGAGATAAAAATAAGTTGATTACTGAAATCAACATACTTGAGGAAGGAATCAGGGAACTTGAAAATAAGTAAACAGAAATTACTTAAACTAAAACACAAATAGAAAAATAGTAAAAATATCTCAAAACTATGAGATAATTTGCAAAATACTTAATAGTTTTATTAGTATAATCACAGAGAAAAAAGACAGAATGGGAACAAATATTCCAAAATTAATAACAAACAGCAAAGTACAAAGACACCTATAAAACAGCCAGGGTGAGGTAGGCTGGAATGAGGTGTGGATATTACATACATAAGGACAAAGGATAGAATAACAGAGATTTCTCATAAACCAGGCAAGCTAGAAGCAAATGGAATGATATATGTCAAGAGACGGAAACAAACAAACAAACAAAAAAACTGTCAACTCAGGATTTTAGGGGAAAAAAATGAAAAATGAAGAACAAATAAAGAGTATGTCAGACAAAATACAACAAAACAAACAAACCAACAGGAAGAAACTGCAACAAATGAGGGATTCACTTCCAGCAGACCAGCACTACAAGGAGTTAAAAGATAAAGGAATAAATGTGCCATCAGAGAAAATTTCAGATCTTCACAAACAAATGAAGAGCACCAAAGGCAGAAAAAAAAATGAGACAAAAGGTAAAAAGTAAAACTAAACTTTTATTTATATTTCAATTGCTCTAGAAAAATACTCATTCTCTAAATCAAAAATAATAGTGATATACTACATGTTTGAGCATAGGTTTAACTTACAGTTTATAACAGGAATATCACAAAGTACAAGGTAGGGGAAATGGGAATTGATAGGTGTCAGATCCTTAAACTACATATGAAGTGGTGTAAATTTATTCGAAAATAAATTGCCATTTATTACAAGGTATATCACAAATTAAAAGGAACTACTAAACATTTAATATGCAACATTAATAATCCAATAAGAGAAGAAAAAATCAAATTAAAACATTGTCAATAAATGTAAAAGCAGACAGTACAGTAGAGAATAAAGAATTAAAGAAAAGAATAATGAATAGAAAACAACTAACAAGGTGGTAGATATTACCAGTAAGGTTCATGTCTACATTACATGAAAGCAATCTGGAAGCATAAATAAAATGAAGAAATTGTCAAGTTTGGAGAGCAGAAGCAAGACTTAGCTATATGTTATCTAAAAGGAACCCTCTTAAATATAAGGACATGGGTTAAATGTACAAGAATGGTGAAAGTTATACCATGGAAGCACTAATCAGAGGAAGTCTGGAAGAGCTATATTGTTACCAAAGCAGATTTTATAATGTAAATATGAAAAGGATAACGGAATACATTAATAAATAAAGGTAACAATTCTATAAGGCGCAACAGTCTTAAATATGTATGCACCTAAAAAGACAGCTTCAGAATTATACAACAAATTCTGACTTCACCTAAAGGATGTAGAGACCTGGAAAGAGCATTGTTCAAACAATTAAAACAGCAGAAGAAACTACAAATTTCTGATATTTCTTGAATCCATCAAATAACTGAAGTCACAGGACAAACAACTAACATCCTATCTTGACAAAGACCATCACATGCAGGAAAAAACAAAATTTCAGGATTTGCTTATGTTGTACAAATACTGGCAAAAGGCATATACACTAGTGAAAAAGTCAGAAATGTTTAACATATTGCTAAAAATTAAATATAGGCTAGTGTGAGACTTTGAAGAATCTGGTGGTCTTCTACAGAGGGAGGCTTGCACTCTCTTGCAGGCTTTTCCTCCAAGAAACTTACCAGGTAGATTTTAAGAAACATAGTAGAGTATCCTAAAAACTTCTTCCTAATGGTGGCTATTTAAGGGAAAGAATAGTCACTGTTGAAGTTCCATTCAGACCTGTTTTCTCCCATCACTACCAGACACACATATTCCTTATCTCTTTTATAGAACAAAAGCTCTAATCTGCAAGGGAAAGGCCATAATATCTGTAACCTGTGGCTACTGATGGCAACTCAGTGCAGCAGTGGCAGGGGAACACGTACCACCACCTCAACTTTGCCCAGACTTTGTCTTCCGCGTTTTAGATTAATCTAGTGCTTTGTTTCTTAATTCCAGACATTTTATAGTTTATAGTATGAATCTAAACTTATACAGTCTATCTTCAAGTGATGTTATACCACTTCATTTGCAGTGTAAGAATCTTATCAGCATTGACTGGCATTTCATTCCTTTAAGTATTTATTTTACTGTCATGCTTTTGCTTTTATATATAATATAAACCTCAGAATTCATTGCTATTATTTTTGTTTAAATAATTATCATAAAAATAAGAAAGTCATTTTCTTGTGGTGTTTCTGGTTTTCATCATTATAGATTTGGATGTGGTATTATTTTTCTTCTGCCTGAAATACATTTTCTTAACATTTATTATGAGTGTGTGTTTATTATATTTTAAATCCTTGGATACATGTGCAGAATGTGCAGGTTTGTTACATAGGTATACATGTGCCTTGGTGGTTTGCTGCACCCATAAAACCCATCATCTACATTAGGTATTTCTCCTAATGCTATCCCGCCCCTAACTTCCAACCCTGCAACAGGCCGTGATGTGTGATGGTCCCCTCCCTGTGTCCATGTGTTCTCATTGTTCAACTGCCACTTATGAGTGAGAACATAGGGTGTTTGGTTTTCTGTTCCTGTGTTAGTTTGCTGAGAATGATGGTTTCCAGCTTCATCCATGTCCCTGCAAAGGACAGGAACTCATCCTTTTTTATGACTGCATAGTATTTCGTGGTGTATATGTGCCACATTTTATTTATCCAGTCTATCATTAATGAGCATTTGGGTTGGTTCTAAGTCTTTTCTATTGTGAACCGTGCTGCAAAAAACATACATGTGCATGTGTCTTTGTAGTAGAATGATTTATAATTCTTTGGGTATATACCCAGTAATGGAATTGCCGGGTCAAATGGAATTTCTGATTCTGGATCTTTAAGGAATCGCCACACTGTCTTCCACAATGATTGAACTAATTTACGCTTCCACCAATAGTGTAAAAGTGTTCCTATTTCTTCACATTCTCTCAGGCATCTGTTGTTTCCTGACTTGTTAATGGTTGCCATCTCACAGTTAGATGGTATCTCATTGTGGTTTTGATTTGCATTTTTCTAATAAGGGTGATGATGAGCTTTTTTTCATATCTTTGTTGCCACATGAATGTCTTCTTTTGAGAAGTGTCTGTTTAGATTCTTCACCCACTTTTCAATGGGGTTGTATGTTTTTTTCTTGTAAATTTGTTTAAGTTCCTTGTAGATTCTGGATATTAGCCCTGTGTCAGATGGGTAGATTGCAAAAATTTTCGCCTATTCTATAGGTGGCTTGTTCACTCTGATGATAGTTTCTTTTGATGTGCAGAAGCTCTTTAGTTTAATTAAATCCCATTTGTCAAGTTTGGCTTTTGTCGCCATTGCTTTTGGTGTTTATTCTTGAAGTTTTAGCCCAGGCCTATGTCCTGAATGGTATTGCCTAGGTTTTTTTATAGCGTTTTTATGGTTTTAGGTCTTATGTTTAAGACTTTAATCCATCTTGAGTTAATTTTTGAATAAGGTGTAAAGAAGGGGGTCCAGTTCCAGTTTTCTGCATATGGCTAACCAGTTTTCCCAACACCATTTATTAAATAGGGAATCCTTTCCCCGTTACTTGTTTTTGTCAGGTTTGTCAAGAGAGGAAGTCAATTTTTTTCTGTTTGCAGATGGCATGAGTGTATATTTAGAAAACCCCATACTCTCAGCCTAAAATCTCCCGAAGCTGATAAGCAACCTCAGCAAAGTCTCAGGATACAAAATCAGTGCCCAAAAATCACAAGCATTCCTATAAAACAATAATAGACAAATAAAGAGCAAATCATGAGTGAACTCCCATTCACAATTGCTACAAAGAGAATAACATACCTAGGAATACACTTATAAGGGATGTGAAGAGCCTCTTCAAGGAGAACTACAAACCACTGCTCAAGAAAAACAGAGAGGACACAAACAAATGGAAAAACATTCCATGCTCATGGATAGGAAGAAGAATCAATATCATGAAAATGGCCATTGTGCCCAAAGTAATTTATAGATTCAATGCTATCTCCATCAAGCTACCATTGGCTTCTTCAAAAAATTAGAAAAACTACTTTAAATTTCATATGGAACCAAAAAAGAGCTTGTATAGCCAAGACAATCCTAAGCAAAAAGACAAAGCTGGAAGCATCACGCCTCCTGACTTCAAACTATATACTACAAGACAAGGCTACAGTAACCAAAACAACATGGTACTGGTACCAAAACGGATATATAGACCAATGGAACAGAACAGAGGCCTCAGAAATAATGCCACACATTTTTGAGCATTTCTTTAGAGACAGTCAGTTCATGGTGGATTTGCTCAGCTTTTGTAGCTCTGAAAACATTTTTTATTTTGCCAATGTGTTCTTTCTGGGTATTAAATATTAGGCTGACTAATTTTTAATTTTCTTTCAATATTTGAAAGGTGTTCTACACTCTCATCACTTATATGGTCTTCAGTTGGAAATCTAGTTTCATCGTTATATTCATTTTCCTATGACATATATTTTTTCCTCTCTGGCTGTCATTAAGACGTTATCTTTATAACTAAATTTTGAGCAAATTGATTTTACATTGTCACTTTCTCTCGGTTTCTTGTGCTTTGGGTTGGCTGTGGGTTTTGGGATCTGTAAATTTAAAATTTCCATTAAGTCTAATACATTTTTGACCATTATATTTTTCAATATTTCTGTTTCCTTTCTATCTTTTATCCATCAGGGACTCTAATTACCTATGTAGTAGGCCACTTGAAGTTGTGACACTGTTCACTGCAGCTTTTTCTATTTTAAAAAAATTTATTTTTTTATCTTTGTTTCATTTTTTGAAGTTTCTATTTCTAAAAGCTTTTAATATTTTCTTTGCAGTGTCCGAAATGCTGAGTTTTCATCCCAGTTATTGTGGTTTTCATCTCCATAAGTGTTTTTCTCATCATTGTTACATCTACTAGATTTTTACTTAACTTTTGAACATATGGAATGAAGTTGTAATAGCTGTTTAAATGTCCTTCTATACTAATTATAACAGCTGTGTAAGCTTGGTTCTCTTTCTATTGATAGTTTTTCTCCTTATTGTAGGTCATTTTTTTTCATGCCAGCCTGGAATTATTTGATTAGATGCCACATATTGTATATTTTGCCAAGTTGAGTTCTATGTATATTTTGCATTGTACGTGTTTCATTAACCTGTTTTTCTGAAATCTTGAAATAAAATTGTTGAAAGGAATTTGATGCCTTTGTTATCATTTATGATTTGTAAGCTGGGCTTAATAAGTGCTCAGTCTTGGATTAATTATCTCATACTAATGAAGCAAGACCTTGCAAAGTAGGATACCCTGTAAACTAGTTTTCCTTTTTAATTTTAGGTCATGCCAATGGGTACCATATCCAGCCCTCTGAGTGTGTTAGAGATTATTACTTATAATTCATTTAGATGAAGTTTTTCTTTGGCTTGGGTAATTCCTTCATCAATACATTGAAATTAATCAATACTAGACGAGAACATTTTACATGTCATTGGGGTTCTCTCTGTACAACTATCTACTCTCTGGTATACCATTCTGTTAGCTTTTGCTGCCTCACTCTTCCTGGACTCTTAGTTCTGTCTCAACTGAGGGAGTTGTCCAGGTTAATCTCAGTTACTCCTGCATGCCCAATAAACCTGCAAAATCCCTCAGGGCAGTAAACTGCAATAATTGTAGGGTTCAACGTGTTTGTTTATAATCTTGTTTTTTTTTTTTTTTTTTTT
>NW_016806320.1:2691969-2693920 GCF_001698545.2 Rhinopithecus bieti
TTTTTTTTTTTTTTTTTTTTTTTTTTTTTTTTTTTTTTCAGGATCACTCTTCTTTCCCACTTGATGCCCAATTTAAAAGCTAATTTATATATTTGTCTGTTCCTGTTTTTGGTGGTTTTGGGAAACAGCGTGTGTTTAGTTCTTGCTATTCTATTTTGGCTGGAATTGGAAGTCGACAGTGGTTAACTTTTTTTTTTCTTTTTTTTTTTTTTAGACAGAGTCTCGCTCTGTCGCCCAGGCTGGAGTGCAGTGGCGCGATCTCCACTCACTGCAAGCTCCGCCTCCCGGGTTCACGCCATTCTCCTGTCTCAGCCTCCCGTGTAGCTGGGACTACAGGTGCTCGCCACCACGCCTGGCTAATTTTTTTGTACATTTTAGTAGAGACGGGGTTTCACCGTGTTAGCCAGCTTAGTCTCGATTTCCTGACCTCGTGATCCGCCCGTTCCTGCCTCCCAAAGTGCTGGGACTACAGGCGTGAGACAGTGGTTAACTTTTAAATGTCTTCATCAGAATACAAGATTCAAATATCAGATTAAAATTAAGTTGGAAAGTAATCAACATACAAATGTGAGGACAAGGTCTCATGCGACTTTAGACCATGTTATGACTGCATTTAGCTAATTGACACTAGCAAATATGAGTATTAACATTTCTTTCTTTTTTTTTTTTTTGCAATAGTGTTGTAGTAACTTATTACTTTAAGGTTATTAGAACTATTGATAGTAGTTGTGGCCTGTTAAATCCTCGGAGATTTAATAGGTCCCTTGGTTTATCGGTTCTACAATGTGTTCTGGGTGAAATTCATAGAAGGCAATTAAGATCGCCTCTAGTAATTCTACAGATTTTCTACATACTTAACACCCTGTATTAAGTTCCTGCATTAAGTTTACTTCTGTCTAAAATATATAGTTTATAAAATGTTTGTTTCCTGTGTTAAACCCTAATTTTATAGAATATAAAATTATGTAACCAATGTGTTATATCCAGTTGATTTCTGAATTTATGTTTTTCAAATGAAGGTGGAAAATATTTAATATTGGGTTGGGAAGTGAGCAATTCACTAATATTCTCAAAGAAGAGTACTCTTGTGGTAGATGGATATATGAAAGGCACTTTTGTATATTAAAGTTAAATGGAATTTCTACCTACATTGGTGTAGACAATTTAATTCTGTTTTTATGATCATATTACATTATAATAATTTTCAATGTTGTTTATTACCATACATGCCATATATTTATATACATATATAAATATATAATATATAAAATATATAAGTATACACTTAATATATATACAAGTATATAATATATAAGTATATACTCATATATATAATATATAAATACACACACACACACGATCCCTTCCACAGTTTGGGAGAATAGGTGGGCAGTCAGTACTCATTTTTAGTGACAAAAATTGCTTTTATCTTTTCAGTTAACTTACGAACTTTTTTTGAAGGAGGTTAGAAATACCTCCACCAAGAATTGAAGTCAAGGTAAAATTTTAAATCAGTAGTGTTAGGAATAATTTTGTGCAGAGCAGCCTAATTAAATATTTTAAAAAGTTATAAAATTTTTCTTACCTCATTTCACTAATGTAGTTTGTTTTCTGGTTGCTGAAATTGTGCAAGACCATTGAATGGCTTTTATAACACTGGACTATTTGCTTTCTCTTTTTATATTCACTGGATACAGTATTTTATCTCTCATTTAGCATTTAACATTTTTACACTTGATTTTGTTTCTGTGTGAATCAATAAACGTTGAGCATAACATATCTATTTAATTGTGACTTGCCCTATAATTACATAGAAACTTCCTAGAATAGATTCTTGAATAAATAAGGTTATCATTTTAAAATCTCAATTTTAACATCTTCATTACTACATGTTCTCCATTATAATTTATTTGCTATTTCAACTTCAAATACTTAATTTTTATATTAAAAA
>NW_016806320.1:2696356-2745159 GCF_001698545.2 Rhinopithecus bieti
TATTTATATACATATATAAATATATAATATATAAAATATATAAGTATACACTTAATATATATACAAGTATATAATATATAAGTATATACTCATATATATAATATATAAATACACACACACACACGATCCCTTCCACAGTTTGGGAGAATAGGTGGGCAGTCAGTACTCATTTTAGTGACAAAATTGCTTTTATCTTTTCAGTTAACTTACGAACTTTTTTTGAAGGAGGTTAGAAATACCTCCACCAAGAATTGAAGTCAAGGTAAAATTTTAAATCAGTAGTGTTAGGAATAATTTTGTGCAGAGCAGCCTAATTAAATATTTTAAAAGTTATAAAATTTTCTTACCTCATTTCACTAATGTAGTTTGTTTTCTGGTTGCTGAAATTGTGCAAGACCATTGAATGGCTTTTATAACACTGGACTATTTGCTTTCTCTTTTATATTCACTGGATACAGTATTTTATCTCTCATTTAGCATTTAACATTTTACACTTGATTTTGTTTCTGTGTGAATCAATAAACGTTGAGCATAACATATCTATTTAATTGTGACTTGCCCTATAATTACATAGAAACTTCCTAGAATAGATTCTTGAATAAATAAGGTTATCATTTTAAAATCTCAATTTTAACATCTTCATTACTACATGTTCTCCATTATAATTTATTTGCTATTTCAACTTCAAATACTTAATTTTATATTAAAAATAGTTATTGTTTTTCTATTTTGCCTTTAGTAATGAAAAAAAAAAATCCTTTCTATCACTTCACAGTTTTCTCATTCAATAATGTAAAACTACTTTTAAAACTTTATTTCACATTATTAATTAATTTAAATTTGACTGGACTCTATCATTTTATTTATATATAGTCTGTAAGAAGATATGTATTGGTATATTTATCCAAAATACTTAATAAAATACAGACTTGCCACCCATAAAAACTGGAAGTATTTAATTGGAAAAAATAATATACATACTTTTTTTTTAGACTTCTCTAACAAATTTATAGCAGTATCATTTATTATAGGTGGCATGGGAGATAACATTTTCTAATTTTACTTTGTTAATATTTTAAATTGTCAGGTTCAAATGTTTTTAAAAGTAGAAATTTCGTGACAGTGAGATACCATTACACAGCTATGAGAATGTCTAAATCCAGAATACTGACTTCATCAAATCCTGGTGAGGGTGTGGAGAAGCAGGAAATTTCATTCATTGCTGGTAGGAATGAAAACAGTATAGCCATCTTGGAAAACTGTTTTTCAGTTTCTTACAAAACGAAATATATTGTTACCATGTTGTCCAATAATCAAACTCCTTAATATTTTCCGAAACAAGTTAAAATTTTTTGTCCATACAAAAACCTGCATATGGATGTTTACAGCAGCTGTATTCTTAATTGCCAAAATTTATAAGCAACCAATATGTCCTCGAATGAATAAAGTGTGATACAGCCAATGGAATATTATTCAACTCTAAAAAGAAATGAACTATCAAATGAGGAAAAGATATAGAGATAACTTAAATGCATTTTACTAAGTAAAATAAGCAGATATGAAAAGTTCCATACTGTGGGATTTTAATCATGTGACACTCTGGAAAAGGCCAAACTTTGTAAACAGTAAAACGATCAGGCTGGTGCGGTGACTCACACCTGTAATTCCAGCACTTTGGGAGGCCGAAGTAGGCGGATCACTAGGTCAGGATATCAAGACCATCCTGGCTAAGACGGTGAAACCCCATCTCTAAATTTTAAATATAAAAATTTAGCCGGCTGTGGTGGCACGTGCCTGTAGTCCCAGCTATTCTGAAAGCTGAGGCAGGAGAATTGCTTGAACCCGGGAGGCAGAGGTTGCAGTGAGCTGAGATTGTGCCATCGCACTCCACACTGGGCAACAGAGGGAGACTGTCTCAAAAAAAAAAAAAAAAAAAGATCAGTGAGATAAAACACATAAATTTGTCCAAAACCATGACATATACAACTCTGAGTTAACCCTAATGTAAACCAGAGACTTTGGGCAATAGAATGTGCCAGTGTAGAATCATCAATTGTAACAAAAGTACCACTCTGGTGGAAGATGTGGCTAATGGGAGAGGCTATGCAGGTGGGAGAGTAGCAGTTATATGAGTATTATACCTTCACCTAAGAACTTGTCAGTTATAGACATAAATATATTGCTTTGAAAAATTATTTGAAAATTACACAATTTAATAGCGTCATAGAATTTGAAAAAGATAGAAATGACTATGATGCAATAACATTTGAGAATAATATTAAAATAAAATTTTAAGCCAATTTCTATCACATATGGAGAAACAAATTCTGTAAAGATATTATTGGCAAACTGAATATAGCAATGTAAAAAATGATAATGCCTTATGGTGAAGTCATAAAATTACCAGGAATAAACATTAGTTTTAACATCAGAAAATATCAGTTGACTTAACATTAGTTAACCTCTCAGTGTGATTCACTGATTAACAGATTAAAAGATAAACAAATCACTTTAATTATGTAAACAGAAACTTACGTCTGTATAGATTTAGATAAATTATTTGAAAATATTCAATATCCAGTCATGATAAATAAAACTTCTTAGCGATACTAAATATCATAAAAAAGTTTAACATAAAAAGGTTAATTGTATTAAATATTTATAGAAAGTAATTAATTGTGCAATAATAAAAACCTACAATTTGATATTAAGAACAATTGAGAATGGTTGCTATTATTAAAGTTCATCTCTACATTATATTGGAGATTCTGTTCATTGTAATGAGAAAAGTAAATAAATAAGAATAAAGTAAAACACGAAAAATTGACAAAAAACTAAGTTTTGATAGACAGTATTAGAGTGTATGTAGACATAAACAAAATACCTATATTAATATCTAATGATTGAGAAATTAAAATTGAAATTTAACTGAATAATGTATCAATTTTTTGAATTGACAGAAGTAAAGAAAAAATCTAAATATTCTATATTTCAACAAGGAAAAATCAAAAATAGAACATGTAAGATGAAAATATTTTGAAAGCAAAGTTTGTAGTAACTAGATCTAAAAATATACATGTAACATGTCTAAACCTTTATGGCGAAAATAATAGAAGTTTAATTAGAAGCTTTAAAAGAGGACTAAAGGAGAAAACTACAACATATTTATGGAGTAAGGAAAAAAAATTATAAAGCTAGTAAATCTTCCAAAGTGATCTAAGAGGCTTAAAGCACTCCACAATCAAATTCCCATTAAATTGACGCTATAGATTTAAAATACTTCACATTGAAAGTTCAGTAGAAGTTCAGCCAGGGGCGGGTCTCACGGGCCTGTACTCCCAAGTACTTTAGGAGCCCTTAGGCAGGTGGATTCGCCGGATGGTCAGGAAACTTGAGACCCAGCCTGGACAACGTAGTGATAAACCCGTCTCCACTAAAAATAACAAAAATTAGCTGAGCTGGTGGCGCGTGGCCTGTAATCCAGCCTACTCCAGTGAGGCTGAGGGGGCAGGAGAATTAACTTGAACCCGCAGGAGGTGCGGAGGTTTTGCAATAAGCAAGATCAGCGCCCCATTGTAGTGCTCACCCTGGGCAACAAGAGTGAAACTACATCTCAAAAAAAAAAAAAAAAAAAAAAAAAAAAAAAAAAAAAAAAAAAGTTCTAGTAGAGTTTTGGAACATGAATATTTAGCAAAACTTATTATAAACTGTGTATATATGGGCAAATTGCCAAGAATAGAAGATTATGATATCCTATCATATACATTATGTTCTATAATATTATAATATTATTTACTGTCATATATTAAGGTTTTAAATAATTTTCAGAAAATTGAGATCGTAAATACTAGTACAAAGGTGACTACATTGACAAAGGCAATTAAGAAAGTGTAGTTATTACACCTGGTCAGATAACTGAAATCGTTCATAAAATTTCACAGAATACTCTCACATAAGGCTTTAAAAAAGGTAAAGGATATAGTAGAGCAGGAGAATGTCCAGGGAAACATCAGAGAGGACCAATAGAAGCGATCTCATATTCTCAGTAGCTCAGGCTGTGCAAGATACATAAATCAAGAAGACTACCGATCTTGTCCCAAGAGAAATCTTTCATACAATTCTAGATGGAAAGAAAAATGGGCTGCATGACCAGGTTGAAAATAGATACCAAGATAATACAAATGACACTAGGTGTACAACATCAATCAGTACATTTTCTATAAACAATGTTGACAAACCAATATAGGTTTTGCCTTTGTCTGTCTTGGAAAATAGAATGGAATTATATTAGGCATCATGTAATAGTTTTCATTCAATTTTAGCCAGTTTTGATTACTGGTACATCTCAAGAATCTGAAATTGTTTTTCATATAAAATAATCAATAAATAATTGTTAAAATAATCCACACAACTGAAGTGAGAATCTGTTGTGTTTCAAGCACCAAGCAACATATTTTAAAGCAAACTATCTTTCCAGTCAACCTTATATGTTAAGAAAACCTCTCTGAGAATTTAAAATATGCCCACACTTTTAAATTTGGCGTTACAGTTCAGGACAGTTTACATTACAGCAGAATTTATATTGTTAAACAAATGTGGTAAAGAAAGAAAGAAAATAACAATTTTCTTCTGGACATAACAACTTTAGTATTTCAATAATATTTTATTCTCATATAATTTGGTTTATTGTACATAGCAATGATTAAATGAAGAAATAACATGGAATTAGCTCTTTCATTTCTTGGTAATTTTTTAGTTTAATGGCAGATTATTTTGGAGATAAGCAACTCTTATTATTTTGTCCTTATAAACATATTGTAATTTTTAAAATTGCTTTAATGATTGCATTAATTCTATATTAATATTATTACCTTTGGTCACATTATTTCTTTGTATTTCTACAGCTCTTAATTATAATAGGTTCCAAAAATGTATGCTTATTTTGTTTATAATTTTAAATATTTTTGTGCCTGGAATTTGTTCCTTCCGGTGGGTTCTTGGTCTCTCTGACTTCAAGAATAAAGCTGCGGACCGTCGTGGTGAGTTTTACAGTTCTTAAAGATGGTGTGTTCAGAGTTTGTTCCTTCAGATGTTCAGATGTGTCCGGAGGTTGTTCCTCCCAGTGGGTTCGTGGTCTCGCTGACTTCATGAGTGAAGCCGCAGACCTTGGCAATGAGTGTTACAGCTCATAAAGTTAGCGCCCACACAAAGAGTGAGCAGCAGCAAGATTTATTGTGAAGAGCTAAAGAACAAAGTTACTACAACGTGAAATGGGACCCCACTGCTGGCTAGGTGGCCAGCTTTTATTCCTTTATTTGGCCCCGACCACATCCTGCTTATTGGTTCATTTTACAGAGCAGCTGATGGGTCCATTTTACAGAGTGCTGATTCGTTCGTTTTTACAGAGTGCTGATTGGTGCATTAACAAACATTTAGCTAGATACAGAGAGCCGCTTGGTGCATTTTTACAGAGTGCTGATTGGTGCCTTTACAAACCTTTAGCTTTAGCTAGACATAGAGTGCTGATTGGTGCATTTACAATCCTTTAGCTAGACATTAAAATTCTCCAAGTCCCCACCCAAACCAGAAGCCCAGTTGGCTTCACCTCTCATCATTTTTATAATTGTTAACATTAATGAAAAGAAATATTTGCCTACATTAACTGTACACATATATATCAAATAAAATTTATTATACATATAAATAAAGTGATAATGGATGGATAGAAGATGGCTATTGCAGTAATTTTAGTTTTCAAACAATTTTCCTTTTATGTAGACCTCTAGGCAAATTTATTGATTTTAAATTACTTTGTGTAATCATAGAACGAAGGTTAATAAAATACATTATGGAACTTAATAGAGAACATTCAAAGTAGTAATTAACATTATATATAGCTGTTATCTATGTATGTATATATGTATAATTGTATACATTTTGGTCATTGAATTTAATCATTGTATTTTGTTTTGTGTTGTTTTCAATTAGTTCTTGGCTTATATTTTATTGAACATCATGATTCTTATAAAACTTAAGCTTCTAATAAGTTCACTAACTAATACTTTTTATCAACATTCATAATTATTGTTACATCTCTGAGACTTATAAGGAAATGATGTGTCTGAATTAATCTCTTATATGACAGTTCAAATGAATCATGTTCTAGTGTTTCTTAAAGTAGGTGTAATATGGAAGAATCATGAATTATGTTCAAGATTACTATGATTTTTAAAAATACTTTCAACTTTTATTTTAGATTCATAGGATACCTCTGTTACATGGGTACATTGAATGTTGACTGGAGGTGTGCAGCTTTATTTCTGGGTTCTCTAGCCTGTTCCAATTGTCTGTGTGTATGTTTTTGTGCTAGTACCATGTTGTCTAGTTACTGTAAACTATATATATAGTTTGAAGTTGGGCAATGTGATGCCTACAGATTTGTTCTTTATATGTAGGGTTGCTTACCTATTTGGGCAATTTTTTGGTTACATATGAATTTCAGAATAGTTTTTCTAGTCAATAATTCTGTGAAAAATGACATTGGTGATTTGATAAGAATATAATTGAATACCTAAATAGTTTTGGGAAGTATGACCATTTTAGTGATATTGATTCTTTTAATCCATGAGACAAAATGTTTTCCATTTATTTTGTCATTTCTGATTTATTTCAATAGCGTTTTGCAATTCTCCTTGTAGAGACCTTTTACCTCCTTGGTTAGCTGTATTCCTAGGTATTTTATTTTTCTGTGTGTGCCTATTGTAAATGAAATGATGCTCTTGATTTGGTTCTCAGCTAGAATATTATTGGTGTATAGAAATGCTGTTAATTTTTGTATCCTGATTTTGGATCCTGAAACTTTGCTGAAGTTGTTTTTCAATTATAGGAGCATTTTGTGGTATTCTTTACAATTTTGTAGGTATAGAATCACATCTTCAGCAAACCAATAGTTTGACTACTTTTCCTGGATTTTTTTTTTTTTTTTTTTTTCAAATTTTTTAGGTTTAAAATCCACTCTTTAGAAAACAAAAATTTTGCCTCCTTTTCCGGGTTTTTTTTTTTTTTTTTTTTTTTGAGGCGGAGTCTTGCTCTGTCGCCCAGACTGGAGTGCTGTGGTGCAATCTCGGCTTACTGCAAGCTCCGCCTCCCGGGTTCACGCCATTCTCCTGCCTCAGCCTCCCGAGTAGCTGGGACTACAGGCGCCCGCCACCTCGCCCGGCTAGTTTTTTGTATTTTAGTAGAGACGGGGTTTCACCATGTTAGCCAGGATGGTCTCGATCTCCTGACCTCGTGATCCACCCGTCTCGGCCTCCCAAAGTGCTGGGATTATTTTTATTTAATTCTCTTGCCTGATTGCTCTGGCTAGGACTTCCATTAATATGTTGAATAGGAGTGTGAATCCTTGTCTTATTCCAGTTTTCAAGGGGAATGCTTTCAACTTTTTTCTGTTCAGTGTGATGTTGGATGTGTTTTGTTATAGAGGGCTCTTTTTATTTTGAAGCATGTCCTTTGACTGCCAAGTATGTTGAAGATTTTTATTATAATGGGTTATCAGATTTAATTGAAGGTTTTTTTCTGAGTCTATTGAGATGTTCATGTGGTTTTCATTTTTATTTTTTACATGGTGAATCGCATGTATCAATTTGTGTATGTTGAACTAAACTTACATCCCCCAAATAAACCCTATTTGATCACTTGACCATGGTGAATTAACTTATTGTTGTGCTGCTAGATTCAGGTTACTTTTTTTTGAGGATTTTTATGTCTATGTGCATCAGGGGTATTGGCCTGAAGTTTTCTATTTTTGATGTTTCTCTGCCCGATTTTAGTATCAGTCTGATGCTGGCATTATAGAATGGATTAGGTAGAAGACCCTCCTTCTCCATTTTTGGAATAATTCAGCAAGGTTATTACTAACTGTTCCTTATACATCTGGTAGAATTTGGGTATGAATCTATTGCTCCTGGGCTTTTTATCATTAGTATTTCTAAATTTTGTTTTATTTGTATTACTTATTCAAATTCACAACCTGTTATTGGTATGTTCAGGTTTTTACTTTCTTCTTTGTTTAATATTGGAAGATTGTGATTTTCCAGGAACTTATTAATTTTCTCTAGATTTTATAATTTATATGCATAAAGGTGATTTCATGATAATCTTTGAGGATCTTTTTTATTTCTGTGGGATGAGTTGTAATGTCATCTTTATAATTTCTGATTATACTTATTTTGATCTACTTATTCTTCTTTGTGAATCTAGCTAATGATTTATAAATTTTATTTACTTTTGAAGAACCCATTTTGGTTTCATTAATCTTTTGAATTTTTTATTTTTGAATTTCAATTTTGTTCAGTTCTTCTCTGATTTCAGTTATTTCTTTTCTTCTGCTAGCTTTGGGGTTTGTTTGTTCTTTTTTTCCCTAGTCCTTATATGTGTGTTTTTAGATTGTTAATTTAAAATATATCTAACTTCATGATGAAGGCATTCAGTGTTATAACTTTTGCTCTTAACACTGCTATAGCTGCATCCAAAGTATTCTGGTAAATTGTGTCTATATTTTCACTAATTACAAAGAATGTTTTATTTCTGTCTTAATCTCTTTTTTTACCTGAGTTATTCAAGAACAAGTTGTTTAATTTCCATGTATTGTATAGTGTTCAGAGATCTTCCTGATATTGATTTCTATTTTTATTACACTATTATCCAAGACTGTGCTTGGCATGATTTATTTATTTATTTATTTATTTATTTATTTATTTATTTATTTTTTGCATTTTTGAGACTTGCTTTATAACTGACTGTGTGGTCAATCTTAGAATATGTTCTATGTGCAAATGAAAAGAAAGTATATTCTGTGGTTGTTTGCTGGAGTATTCTTTATCTTGTCTATTAGGTCCAATTGGTTGACTCAAATTTGTGTCCAGATTTTCTGTTAGTTTTCTGCCTCTATGATCTGTCCTAAGCTGTCAGTGGAGTGTTGAAGAATCACACAACTATTGCGTGGCTAATTCTTTTCCTAGCTCAAAAGAAATTTTTTTTCATGAATCTGGGTGCTCAAATACTGTGTGGGTATATAGTTACAATACTTACCTATTCTAGTTAAAATGAACCTTTTATCATGTAATGTCCTTCTTGACTATTACTTATTTCAAGTCTGTTTTATCTGCTGTAATAATTGTGATTCCTGCTCTTTTTTTGTTTTTCAATTCCATGGTAGCTCTTTCTCCATTTCTTTACTTTTATCCTGTGGGTGTCATTACATGTGAGACGGATCTCTTGAAGTCATCAGACAGGATCTTTACTTTTTATCCAGCTTGACACTCTATGCTTTTAAGGGGGTGTTTAGGCCATTTACATTCAGGGTTAGCATTGATATGTGAGATCTTAATACTATCAATGTGTTGTGAGCTGGGTGTTTTGTAGACTTTTCCAAAAACAAAAAAAGAAAAAAGGAAACTAACCACAGCAATAATACACCTGACAATACCAACTGCTGATGAGGGCATGAAACAATGGAAACATATATTCATTGCTGATGGATAAATGAAATGTAACAACCAGCGTATAAAGTAGACAGTTTCTTCTAACATTAAATGAACACTTACCATGTAATTCTACATTTCTAAGTATTAGGTAAAGGAATTTTTCATTTCAAAATATTTTTAAAAAATTTTACACAAAGATTTTTGTCAATTTTATTCATCGTAACTCGAAACTAGAAGCAACGGTTCTTCAGCAGATTAATAGAAACATAATCTGTTGTGTGTTTATGCAATGGAATACTTACAATCATGGTGGAATGCAAAGGAGAAGAAAGCACCTTCTTCACATGGTAGCAGGAAAGAGAGAAAAGAGCAAGGGGGGAAGTGTCCCACACTTATAAACCATGAGATCTTGTGAGAACTCATTCACTATCATGAGAAGAGCATGGAGGAAATCTATCCCTGTGGTCAACTGCCTCCCACCAAGTCCCTCCCCCAACATTGGGAATCCCAATTCAACATCAGATTTGGCTGGGGACACAGAATCAAACCATATTCTGCTAAGTGAATAATCTGAGTATATATGGCTATGTTACTTTAAAGTCTTTTTATTCTTTTTTAGGGGAGGAAAAAAAAAGGGAACGCAAAGCTAGCTAGTGATTGCCATCTGGGTTAGTGGAACAGTATTGACTAAATACATGAAGTACAGAGAATTTCTTGGTTAATAGTACTGTTCTACATTGACACTGGTGGCGGATACCTGACTTTATGTCCTTCCCAAATTTGTAGAAATGTTAATCACAAAGGATGTAGTTTACTTTTGAAAACAAAAGATGTTAGGGGAATAAGATTTACAACAGAGTGTGATAAATGTTTTTAACCGCATTATCAATGTATGATGTATAACCTCAATTAAAGAGATGGAACAAAAACAAAAAGAGCTGACACAAAAATTCTGAAAATTTTATTTTGACTAACATAAGCCTGCAGACACAGAAGAACTGTACACAATACCCAACCCTAGTAATACATTTGTTTCCCACATCGTTGACAATTCTGTAATCACCATACTTTTATACTATAGTTACATACATGACTAAATATATTTTAAAATGGCATCCAAGTTTTCACTTCAGCGAAAGATGCTGCAAATAAACAATGGAAAAAGGTTAGAATGAACTTTGTGCTGCTGCATTTGTCAACAGTTCTATGAATAAATATGTATATGCATGTATCTATGTATATACATCCTATCTACATATTATATGTATATGAAGAATGAGTAAAACATCTTTACAAAACATTCCTAGTAAATACACATAGAATAAATAAGGTAATAAAAAATCACCTTTAGAACACTAAAATAGTAATTGCTGCATGCAAGATCCATCAGTAAATGTTAAAATTTGTAGCAGAAACTTGAAAGGGAAATGAGTTATTTGCATAGAATCAAAGTATTCTGCAAACTATTTATTAATTACTCTGAAGAGTTTTATATACATAATCAATAGTTTACACTCCTGCTCTTCCAGTAAGTAGAGCCTTATTTCACGTGCTTTGAGTTTGGGTTGGACTTGGTGATCTGCCCCTAAAGCATATAATATGAAAGGGAAAAATTAGTAACTTTACAATGACAAAATGCCATATCTGCAACCACAATTACAGAAGGAAGATTTACATCATGAGTAGTAATTTTCATTGATATCATGTGCTTTCAAACATAACGAGACAAGTAGAATATTTCATGTCTGTGCTACTCATCTCCAAAACTCATAACCCCAGTCTATATAATATGTACTGCAGAATTTCAAGGTCCTTAAATGTAAAGAAACAGGAAAATCTTGTCCCAGAATGAACGAGCTTTAGATGCTATATGCTATCATGCATTGGATCTTTAAACAGAGAAAAAAAGAAAGTTACTAGTAAATCTGATGACATTAAAATAAAATCTATAGTTTATTTAATTGTATTATACTCATGTTGCAATTTTTTTTATTTTGATAAATATATAAGCATTGGTATGTAAGTTGCTAGCCTTAAGAGATACTGGGTTTTGGTACATAGGAGCCTTCTGGACTATCTTTTCATCTTTCTTCTAAAAGTAAAATTATTTCAAAAATAAAATTTAATAAAAAGTTTAAGCTTTTATTATATGTCAGGGACTATTCTAGGTCCAAATTAAAATAGACATGACCCCTGACCTATTCTGAGAAAAAGCACTGAAACAAACATTTTTAAAGTCTATGATAAATATGGTAATATATTTATCATTTAGTAGCAATTGAAAAATTTTGAATTTTCCCTGGGAAAGAAAGGTATTTCTATAGAAAAATTAGTATATTAAAGAAAAATGGAAAATATTCTGTATAGATCAAGCAATGCTATGACTACAAAAATACTGGTAATTTATGAACACAATGCTTTTTTTTTTTTTTTTTTTTTNGAATTAGGGACTTCCAGAAAAATACTGCGTAAGGGTAGGGAAAATTGAAAAGCCTAAATTTGACTTAACAAATAGCTTAGAAGGATCAGAGTGCATAAATAATCTAAAAGATGGAAATTTATCACTCCAGCATCTTCTCGTTTTAGAGTCCAAAGATTCAGGGACCATTACACAAAGCAAGTACAAATTAAAGACATTTCAATGATCTCTCATAAAGGCATATCGAAAATTTAGAAACAATACCTTGTTTCCTATTTGCTAGAATATATGAGTGAATAGTGATTACTGAAATGACTTGTAGAATATATGTGTTCATGAAACTCAGAGTAATGAGCAGCAAACTAGACAGATAATCTTTTAGAAGAGAGAAAAATGAAAATAAAGAGTTTTCCTTGGTGCTTGTTTAAGTGTCTTGATGTCTTACACTAAGCAATGAAATCTGTAGCAACAAAAGCAGGACCTCTACATTGAAAGCCAAAGCGGGAGAAAAAATAAAAAATATTATATGCTAGCTGAAAGTAGAACTTGTGGAACGCTTATGAAACAAATCCTGAGGATAGCACGAATATCGCTGGAAAAAATTTGAGGAGCCACAAATTTCTGTAAACTGATTCATGATGGTATTAGAAATGCACTGATAGGCTTCAGTAATTTAATTATAAACATCCATTTAGTCACAGATGAACATGATTTGGTCTAAATTTTCCTGTGCTGAAAGGAACCCAAATAAGTAAAATTTCACAAACTTTAGTATTTACATATGAAACCCACATCTAGTGACAAACAAATGAGAGTTTTTGTGGATTAAGTATTATTAGTTAATAACAAGAGTATTCATTTAAATTGACCTGTTACTTTTTGTCTCTTCTATTTTCCCTATGAAACATGATTAAATAACATTCTGCTTTCTTCTGGCAATAATTGTTTTACACATTTCTGACACTATGATCAGTAGAGAATAATCAATTTATCCATCTATCACTAAGGCCACACAGCAACTAGAACATGAACTTTTTATTTTTAGTTCACTAAAGAAGGAGTAATAAAAAGTGTTCAAGCCACTCAGTGATATCATTAGGAGTCACTAAACACCAAATTGCAAATCAAGTTATTCTTTGTTATTTTTTGTTTTCTGTGGTTTTGTTACTATTTATAAGTGTATATAGAAAAAGAAGCAAAAGTACAAGAACTGCATTATAATAAGAAAATTCTAAAATGACTTTTCAAAACACTTATAGTTTTCAAACATAATTTTAATTGTTCCATAGTCTTTAGTTATTTAACCTTGAATGGTTTTAGAGCCAAAAAGTAAGAAAGTATTTAGTGGCTAGGGATGGAAGTGGCTCTTCAGTATTGTAAAATAAGAGTTCTGCTTAGGAATAATTAATATACATGCAATTTGAATAGATTATCAATTTTAAAGTGTATTACTAGTGTTAACACAGTGCCCAGGTTATTTTATTGTTCAAGAGCTTTGGATAATATCAGTAAATCACAAAGAGGGGAAACATTAAAGCACCATAGTAACCTTCATACATTCTGTTTTAGATATTTTGTCAACATGGAAATAGTTTATTGCAAATAGTTTCATTATATGCTAGTGATTGCCATTTGTATACAAGTAAAGGAAAGACATCTTAGACCATTCAAGTATCTGGACATTCACATGATGCTTTGTATATAAGTTCATCAAGTTCATATCTGTACCCCCACAACATACATCTATAAGCATTTATCTTCATATATAATACAATAAAACAAAAAATAATTTGGGAAAACACCGATTTCCTTTATTGGTTAGTAGAATTTTTTTTTTATCCAAATGAAATCTCTTATAAAATAGGTTTTTAAAAGCTTTGTTCTGGTGGAATCTGAAATGTAGTATCTAAAGCATCCACCATGTAACTTCACTATCACACTGTGATATATTCCTGAAGCGCAGTGTCAAAACTCTTCAGAAAAAAATTAAAAACCATGTCTCTATTGAAATTGTGTGGAAGGTTTGGATCTATGTCCCCAGAATATCATTAAGTCTGAGTATCAATCAGCAATCAGGTAAAAGAGATAGAAGAATAGGGAGATGAGAATTAGTAGCCCTAAAAATATTAGAAAGAAGCATGAATTCTTAGTTTAAAAATATTCAAGTGTTAATTTTTGATGTGTTAGACTGGGAAAGCACAAAGATTAATTAAATAAAAATTATATTTATTAAACATATTCAAGTGTTAATTTTTGATGTGTTAGACTGGGAAAGCACAAAGATTAATTAAATATAAATTATATTTATTTCTGGTAATCACAACTTAATGGACATTTAAGCATTCTGGTACCTATTCAAGAAGCAATTAAGGTGGAGAAGGGTTATAAAACGAAGCCATATAAGGAAGTTTGGTGGAAATTAGTCTGGAGAAGAAAAAAAAAAATCGGGAAATAAAATGTGTTTCCAATTATTTGAAAACATTCCCTTGGAAGGGAACTTGCTTAGCATTTTTTCAGTAAGTATCTATTGAATATGTACTATGATCCATGTTAGATGCTGTGAATACAACTTGGAGGCAACCAGACATGGTTTTGGCCTCAATGGAGCTTATCAGAGGGAAGCAGACAAGCTATTAATTTGAAACATAAATTATTAAATTTGGGATATGTGTTAAGAATAAAATAAAAGACTAGTTATAAAGGATACCAGGAGGACAGTCACTAGATCAGGTGGTATTTGAAGAAAGTACTATATACAATTTTCTTCTGTAAGGATTGAATTGGGAACCAACTAGGAAATATCAGAGAGCTTATTCTTTTCAACAAAGATCAGTGTTCTCCAAAGACACAGCAGGTTGCCCCAGAATATAATGGTGTTGAGTCATTAAATAATTTAAATATAGATTGAATAAATATGGAGAATAACAAAAGTCCATTCAAGTATTAAAGAATAAGAACTTTAAGTAACAAAATGGCCTGCAGTCCTGAAAATCTCTTTATAAGTAAAATATCAAATCAAAGTTGAAAACAATCTTTTAGAGTGCCAACATAAAATTTTAGCTACAATGTTAAAATAAGTATATTTCAGTCACAAATCTAACAGAAAGTTTAACATTTTGTGATTGGCTTTTTTACTTAGCATAATTTCCTAGAATTTAATCCAATTGTAGTGTGTATAATTATTTGTGTTGAGTAGTGTTCTGTGGTATGGAGGTACTACCATTTACCTGTTGAACATCGAGTTTTTGGCTATTGTGTGTAATGCTGTCATGAACGTTTGCATATAGATTTTTGTACAGACATGAGTTTTCATGTTTCTGTGATAAATACCCAACAGTGTAATTGCTGGGTTACACAATAGTTACATGCTTGATTTTATAAGAAACTGCCTGCTTTCCAGAGTGGCTATATCATATTACATTCTCATCACTAATATATGAATGAGCTCCATCAGTAACCTATGAGTGACCTAGATTCCTGGCATTCTTGTCAGCATTTGATATTTACGGTATTTTTTGTTTTAGCCATTCTGACAGATGTGCAGTGATTTTTTGTGTGTCTGTTTTGAAAACAATTAATTTTGTGGGAATATAGTAGGTATATATATTTATAGGGCACATTAGATGTTAAATAGGCATGAGATGTTAACAGGCATGTAATGCATAATAATTACATCATAGAGAATGGGTTATCATCCTCTCAAGCATTTGTCCTTTGTATTACAAAAAAAAAAATCCAATCACGCTCTTATTTATTTTGAAATATGCAATTTTTGTTGACTATAGTCACCTTTTTGTGTTATCAAATAGTAGGTCTCATTCATTCTTTCTATTTTATTTTGTAGTAATTTACTCTCCCCACCTCTACCCCATCCCTCGAATACCCTTTCCAGACACTGGTAACCACCGATCCTTCTACTCTCTCTGTCCATGAGTTCAATTGTTTTAATTTTTAGGTCCCATACGTAAGTGAGAACATATGATGTTTGTCTTTCTATGCCTTTCACTTAGAATAATGTTCTCCAGTTCCACCCATTTTGTTGCAAATGACAGAATCTCATTCTTTTTATGGGTGAATAGTAGTCCACTGGATATACGTGCCACGTTTTCTTTATCCATTTATCTGTTGATGGACACTTAAGTTGATTTCAAATATTGACTATTGTGAACAGAGCTGCAATGAACACAGGAATGCAGCCATCTCTTTGATACGCTGATTTCCTTTCTTTTGGGTATATACCCAGTGGTGCAATCGCTGGATCATACGGTAGCTCTATTAGTAGTTTTCTGAGTAATCTCTGGACTGTCTTCCACAGTGGTTGTATTAATTTACATTCCCTCTGACGGTGTACAAGGGTTCTATTTTTCTACTTGCTCACCAGCATTTGCTATTTCCTGTCTTTTGAATATATGCCATTTTAACTGGGGTGACAGGATATCTCATTGTTGTTTTGATTTGCATTTCTCTAATGATCAATAATGTTGAGCTTTTTTCATACATGTGTTTGCCATTTGTATTTCTTCTTCTGAGAAATGTCTATTCAAATTTGTTGCCCATTTTTTGGTTGGATTATTAGATTTTTCCTAGTTGTCTGAGCTTCTTATATATTCTGATTATTATTCTCTTGTCAGTTTGGGAGTTTGCAAATATTTTCTCCTATTCTTTGGGTGGTCCCGTCACTTTATTGATTGTTTTCTTTGCTGTGCAAAAGCTTTTTAACTTGATGTGATCGCATTTGTCTATTTTTGCTTTGGTTGCCTGTGCTTGTGGAGTGTTACTCAAAAAATATTTCCCCAGATCGATGTGCTAGAGACATTCTCTAAAGTTTTCTGGAAGTAGTTTCATAGTTTGAGGTCTTAAAGTTAAGTCTTTAATCCATTTTGATTTGATTTTTTTTTATAGTGAGAAATGAGGGTCTAATTTCATTCTTCTGCATATAGATATCCAGTTTTTCCAGCACCAATTATCGAAGAGACTGTCTTTTACCTAGTGTACGTTCTTGGTACTTCTATCACGTGGTTTGTTCTTGGTTCTCTAGCTCTTCCAGCTGTGGTGACAGATTTTTTTTTAGTTTAATGCAATTCCATTGTCTATTTTTGTTTGTTGTGTTGTGTGTGCTTTTGATGTCTTAGCCATTAAATCTTTGCTTAGACCAATGTCCTGATATTTCGTCCATTTTTTGGCCAGTAAGTTTATGGTTGTAGGTTTTATGCTTAAGTATTTAATCCACTCTCAATTGATTTTTTGTAGATAGTAAATGATAGGGGCCCAATTTCATTTCTCTGCATATGAATACTGAATTGTTTCAGAAGCATTTATTGAAGATACTTTACTTTCCCCAATGTATGTTCTTGGTGCCTTTACTAAAAATCAGGTGGCTATAAATATTTGAATTTAGTTTTCTGTTCTCTATTCTGTTCCACTAGTCTATGTATCTGGTTTCATACCAATACCATGTCATTGATTACTATAATCTTATAAAATATTTTAATGTCAATGAGTGTGATGCCTCCAGGTTTGTTCATCTTACTTGAGATTATTTTGACTATTTGGGCTGTTTTTGTCTCTTACAAATTTTAGAATATTTTTTCCTATTCTGGTAAAATAAATGACGTTGGTATTTTGATAGGGATTGCATTAAATTTGTAAATTGCTTTGGGCAGGATGATCATCTTAACACTATTAATTCTTCCAACCCATGAGCATAAGATATCTTTCCATTTGCTATTGTATTCTTCAATTTATTTTATAGTTTTTTTTTTATAGTTTATCTTGTAGAGGTATTGCACCTCCTTGGTTGAATTTATTGCTAGGTATTTTTTTTGTAGCTTTTAAAATTGGATTTCCTTCTTTATTTACTCTCAGCTAGTTTATTATTGGTGTAATGAAACATCATTGATGTTTGTATGTTGATTTCGTGTTCTACAACATTACTGAGTTTATCAGATCTAAGAGTTTTTTGATAGATTATTTAGGTATGTGTATGTGTATATACATATTATATACTATATATATTAAATATATATATATATCTGCAAAGAGGGAAATTTGACTTCTCTATTTCAATTTTAATATGTTTTATTTCATTATTTTCTTATTGCTTTCGTTAGACTTCCAGTACTAACCAAATAGGAGTTAAATAGGAGGCGGTAAAAAATGGACCAACTTTGTCTTTTTCCAGTTCTTTACAGGAAAAACTTTCAGCTTTCCCACATTCCGTTGTTAATGTTATAGCTTCAGATTGTTCATATATTGCCTCCCTTTATTACGGGCGGATATTTTCCCTTTCATGCCAAGTTTCTTGAGGAGTGTTTATGGTGATGGAATGTAAATTTTATCTTTTTTTTCTGCTGTATCTATTGAGAAATTCATTTGTTTTTGTCTTTTTTGTTGATGTTGTTATTGTTTATTATTTTGTGTATGTTGAACAACCCGTTGAATCTCTGAGATAATCTACATTTTGGTATAATGTATTATATTTTTGATGAGCTGTTGGATTTTGTTTTCCAGGATTGAGATTTTTATTTCTATGTTCATCAGAGATATTGGTCTGTAGTTTGCTGTTGTTGTTGCATCCTTATATAGTTTTGGTTATCAGGGTAATGCTGGCTTCATCAATGATTTAGGTGAGAATTTTTTCTCTTCACCATTTTTTATAGCTTGCGAAAATTGGTGTTGTTTTTCTTTGTAAGATTTTTAGGACTCTGCTGTGAAGTCACCTGGTCCTGAACTTTTTTTTTGTTGGGAGAATTTTTTTATTCTTGATTTGTTTTATTATTCATTATTAACTGTTTAAGTTTTTCGTTTCTTCCTGATCATATTTTATATAAGATTGTATGTTTCCAGGGAATTTATCTATTTCTCTATGATTTCCAGTGTTTTAGTGTATATTGTTCACTATTAGTCTTTGATAATTCTTTTGTTATTTTCTGTGATGTCTGATGAAATATCTTTTCTTTTCATTTCCTGATTTTATTTACTTGAGTCTTCTCTCTTTTCTTCTTGGCTAGTCTAGCTGTTTATTAATTTGGTTATCTTTATAACAAGTGACTTTTCCATTTTTGATGCTTCTTGTTTATTAAGTTTTTTTTTTTTTTTTTTTTTTTTTTTTTTGAGGTCTACTCTTATCTTTATTATTCCTTTCCTTCTAATAATTTTGGGTTTAGTTTGTTCTTACTTTTTGTGATTTCTTGAGGTGCATCATTGGACTGTTTACTTGAAATTTTTCAATTTTATGATGTGGGCGTTTATTGTTACACACTTCCTTCTTAGCACCGTCTTGTTGTATCTCATCAAGTATGATATGTTGTGTTTTATTTTCATAACACACTTTTTGATTTCCTCCTCATTTTTTTCCTTGATACAATGAATATTCAAAAGCATCTTGTTCAATGTTCATGTATATTCATAGTTTTCAAAATTCCTCTTTTTATTGAGTACTAGTTTTATTCTATCATAGTCTAATAAGATATTTGGTATTTTCATATTTAAAAATTTGTTGAGGCTTTCTTAATGGCTTAACATGTGGTCTATCCTGTAGAATATTCCATGAGCTAATGAGAAGAATGTGTATTCTGTATATTCTGTAGTTTTTGGATAAAATGTTCTTTGATTATCGGTTAGGTCTATTTGTTCCAAAGTGTAATTTAAAGCCAAAATTGCTCTGTTAATTATGTTTCTAGATGAACTTTATGATGCTGAGAATGGTGTGTCAAAGTCCCCAAATATTTTTATATTGGAGTTTATCTCTCCCATTAGATCTAATAATATTTGCCTTATATATCCAAGTGCTCTAGTGTTGTTTGTATGTGTGCTTAGAATTGTTATGTTCTCTTGCTAAACTGACCTCATTATCATGATATAATAAACTTCTTTGTCTCTGTTATATTTTTTAAGTCAAATATGTTTTATCTGGTAGGCATATAGCTACTCTTGGTCATTTATGGTTTCCATTTACATGGAGTATCTTTTTTTAATCTATTTTCTTTCAGTCTACATACACCATTATTTATTTTTTAATGTTCTTTGTTCTTTTTGTTTGTTTTAATTGTTTTTGTTGGTTTCTTTCTTTCTCATTGTGGTTGGATGATTTTCTGTAGTGATAATACTTCAGTCCTGTCTCTTCCTCATTTGAATGTTTGTTATACCAGTGAAACTTTTTTTTTTTTTAATTGTTTTTTTCATGATCGCAGATATTGTCTTTTTGCTTCCAGGTGCAGCACTCCCTTGAATGTCTTGTCCAGCCGGTTAGATGGTGATGAATTGGCTCAACTTTTACTCACCTGAAAAATACTTTATTTCTTGGTCATTTATGTGTCATTTTGGTGGGTATAGTATCCTTGACAGAAAGTTTTCTTTTTCTTTCATCACTTTGGAAATATTATCTTATTTTCTCCTGGCCTGTAATGATTCTGCTGAGAAACCTGCTGTTAGTCTAATGGGGTTCTCTTAAAATTAGTAGTCACTATTCTCTTCAAGTTTGTGAAACTCTCTCTTTATTATTTACTTTGGACAGTTTGGCTATAACATGCAGTGAAGAAGACTTAAATTGTATATATTGGAGTTCTTTGAGCTTTCTGTTTCTAAATGTCTTCTAGAGTGAAGTTTTCAGCTATCATTTCATTAAATACACTTCCTATTACTTTAATTTTCTTTTTGCCTTCTGTGACACTAACAATTTAAATATTTGATTGCTTTGTAGTGTTTCATATGTCACATAGGCTTTATTCATTTTATCCCTATTTCTTAATTTTATCTGCCTGGGTTATTTGAGAAGACCTGACCTCATGTTCTGAATTTTTTTTTTTTTTTTTTGACTTGATTTAGTTTATTGTTGAAGTTGTTGAGGGTATTTTGTATTTCATTTAATGACATTTTTAGTTCCAGAATTTTTGTTTTTTTTTTCTTAGGATATCTGTCTTTTGGGTAAATTTATTTTATATTCTGGCTTATTTTGCTGATTTCATGGCATGGCTTATCTGCATTCTCTGGAACGATGTTTCCTTGCTTGTGTTTCCTGTGTCCTTATGTTGATATCTGTGCATCTGGTGTACCAATTACTTATTCCAATTTTTTGAATTTCTTTTCATAGAAAGGACTTTTTACTGAAGATGGTTGGGTAGGGCACTTTGACTTTGATTCTGGGTGCCTGCAGTAGTGTAGTATCCATATGATTTCTTTTGCTATAAACAGTGACAGTGGAGGCTATGATTGTCTCAGTGGCTTATGGTAAGGTTTTTAGTAGACACTGTTGTGAATTTTTGCTGGGGACAAGGAAGTCATTTAGGCCAATTCTCAAACCCCAGAGATAGAAACTGTGGGCCTAGCATGTCTGTCCTTCAGACCCAGGGCAGTGTATGCTGGCATCAGTGATTATGCAGACCAATTCTTGGACCTCCAGGCAGCGTACATAGGTGTCAGCAGTGGCAGCAATGGGCTAGGTAGGTGGTGGGTCCTCAAGATTTTGAGCAGCAGGTATGGCAGGGGCAATGGCAGTAGCAGTGGCTGGACAATTTTCTGACTCTCCAGTTTTCCATGTGGTAGTTGGCAGTAGCTGTGATGACCTGGGAAGCCAGTCTGTGAGCCAACAGATAAAGAGTGCAGGTAGATGGCATTTGTGCTGAGGTGCCAATGGTGCTGGATGGAGCATGGGGATTCCCAGACTCCTAGAGCCTGTGTTTGAGCACTAAGTGGGTGGAGCCAGCCTAGAAAGATCTTGCCTCAGGTCCCCCAGTAGTGCACCATAGTGCCTGTAGACCCTGGCAGTGGTAGGCATAGGTTGGATGCCTCAAGTGGAATGCTCAGGTGTGGATCACAGTAGCTTTGCTTTGGCACTGCTGCTAAAAAGGGTGAGGTGGCTTTAAGTGGCAGTGGCCATAAATATGTAGCCAAGGAATATGAGCTTTGATCCTAGGTTGTGGCTGTGAGCTGGATAGCCTGTCCTCAAGGCACTTATAAATGCATAATGAGATTGCCGCCACTGGCTTGTGCTTCAGTCCTGGCAAGAACAGCCAGCAGTGCTTGGGGATAGGCAGGGGATGTCAGTGGGGCTCCAGGGATGTGAACATTCAAGGGGTTTTTAGCCTCAGGAAAGAATGCAGTCTGATGGACCTAGGGTCTCAAAATAGTGCCCTGCTGTAGCTGCTTAAGATTTGGACATTGCTTGGGACCTAGATTGAGTTCTCTCTCAGAGAAATACCATGGCACAGTTTCTAGGCAGCTCCTATGTTAATTTCAGGGGCCACGTGGGTCAATAGTTGCCCTGTGGCTAGAATTGCAGGAATCCACAGTGGGAATGTGGAGTACTGAGGGTCAGTTATTTATTTATTTATTTATTTATTTATTATTTATTTATTTATTTATTGTATTTACTGTGACGGAGCTCTCCACTCTGTGACAGCCTGGAGTGCAGTGGCGACGATTTCGGGCTCACTGCAACCTCTGCCTCCCAGGTTCAAGTAATTCTCCCTACCTCAGCCTCCAGAATAGGCTGGGATTACAGGCGTGCACCACCACATCCAACTAATTTTGTATTTTTTAAATAGAGGACGGTTTCACCATGTTAGCCAGGATGGTCTCAATCTCTTGACCGTCATGATCCGCCCCCTCGCCTCCCAAAGTGCTAGGATTGGCAAGCAGAGCCACCGCGACGCCAGAGGGTCAGTGTATTTATTTATTTATTTACTTATTATTATATTATTATTATTATTATTTATTATTATTATTTTAAATCGTTCCTCTGCGTTGGAGAGCAGGCTTCCAGTCAGTCCCTCCTGGCTAAACAGTCGCACCTACTTCTCTCTTCTTCTTTGCCTTAGATGTTTTCTGTCACTTCTCTGTTGAATTCCAGTGTTTTCTCTGCTCTACTCTCCACTAAAAAAAAAAAAATTGTTTTGAGTTATTAGAAGGAAAGAAATTCTATCAAGCTATTATTCAGCATTTATTCACAGAGATAATTTGCTTCTTAAATGTAATAATCTTTCAGTAAATATTTAATAAAAATTTTTTGAAAAATTCCGAAATAAGTGACAATCTGATTATGATATTCAAAATAGGTTATTCATGTTTATAGGTACATATAAAATAGAAGTTGTTGCAACTGCTTCAGAAATGTTAGCCATATTTACAACATTAACTTGCAAGAAAATAAGAGAACCATTAAATCAAATTTATGAGAATAGCCATTGGGAACATGTCAAAACAAGAGGTAGGAGTTTTACAATCAGTGAAATATGCTGAAAAGTATTCATTATTTTGCCAACAGAAAGCATGAAAAAAGGAAATAAGATGAAATTGCACAATTATCAACTTGATAAGGGGAATAAATTTTAAACAAAATAGTTTTATTTATCTCATCAGGAAAATCATATCTTGCTTTTTGCATTCATGAGAAAAGGAAAATATTTTCAGAGTAAATGATAAGAGTTGAGAATAAGCTATTGTGAGGAGATTTTAGCTTATAAGATAGTAGTATTATGTCAGGATAGCTAGATAATATGAGGATAGTTAAAAGTACAGTAGTTATACAAATATAAACTGCTAAAAATTTAAAAATAGTTCTGCTTTAAGTACCATCTTTATGGTATTAAAATGTATTTAATGTAGATTAACATATTTTATGAATAAAGGTTTAATGTAATTGTATATATGTAAATGGATATGTATATATGAAACACACATACACACACACATAAACCTCCAGAAGACACCTTAAAAATCTAGAAAATTCTTGCCACATGATTTGAGATCTGGAACACTGTGGATTATAGTATACTCTTCTCATGCTGAACTGTACCAAAACTACAGCTACATTCAGAGGAGGACAAAAAATTAAATACTTAAGACCAGAATTGCAATTTTGAATTTTTGGTAAATGTCTATGTTATGATATCAGCGATATATATAATTTTCTTAATGTTAGCTATTAATGTTTGTCATCTATGTATTATAAATATGTTTGAAGATAGCATATTTTTGTTCAGAATGTTAAATAAAATAATTCCAAAATTAGTGTAAATACCTATATAAAAAACAAATTATACCATGGGACTATAGCTCTCACACAGTATTGCAATTGTATTTAAAGTATAAAATTACACAGGTAATTTTCTAAATAGACTCATATTAGGGAAAAATATTTCTTAAGTCACAATTTTACTCTTCTTTACTGTTCTTCAAACTCAAATTTTTATAGACCTACGGAGATTGTTTAAACCTAGCGGATACTGGAAGTTGAGCAGCAAATTGTTCTCTTGAATTATCAGTTTCAAGCCTTCCCTAAAAGGTAGAGAATATGTGAAGTAATTTTAATGCATTCCCATTTCTGAGAAGCCGTATAACTAAGCTAGAGGCAATCCTCATTGCTGCCTATAGCAATCTTCGCTTCCAGCTTACTAGCTAAACTCTGATGGCAGGAAGAGTGTGGTGTGATGAGAGAGAATTGTGTTCCCTTGAGGCACTGTCAGGGAACCTTGCTAACAAAGGCAAAAATCTTATCTCCTAGGACAAGCCTTTAGAACACCGTCTTCAATATATGGCTTGAAAGATTCTAAATTTTTCTTAGAATTTATGTATGTATAATAACATTTTTTGAAAGTCCAGTTTATGTGAGTTAGATTTCTATTCTCTAAATTACTAAGAGCAAGAAATTAAGAAGGTAATTTATTATACTAATTTCCTCATATGTAAAATGTGTGAAATAATGCCTGCATTGTGAAAAGATAATAAAAATTGCTTAGGCTGTTGCCTGCATACACTAAAAATAACCATTCAATTATTGGTTATTGCTATGAACACATATACTATATGGGTTTATCTGTGTGTATTATATGTATAGTAATATACATATACGTGTGCATATACAGTATATGACATATATTCAAGATAGTATTGGATAATAAATGAGATCAGCAATCAGTTTATGAGATTTTAAGTTATATAAAACAACCTATTGGGACAAATCTATGTTTATAGAAGTAATCAGAGTTCAATAAAAATGTAAAAGAAAATAATTAACAGAATAGTTTGAATGATTGGACTTAAAAATATCCATCAGCTTGCTGAACAATTTTGTGAGTCCAGCATCCAAAAATACAGTTCTAATTCCTTAAAGTGAGATGAGGCTGGACATAGACCAAGAGTGAATGAGTACAAGACAGGTTGTTGGATCACAGACTGAAACAGAATAGGGAAAAAAAAAAAAAAAAAAAATGTGCTGAGGACAAATGCAAAGCTCCAATATTAAAATGCACTTAATGCAGTTAGGGGTTAAAACAGAACGTAACAAGCTTACATTTTGATCAGTAAAACAAGAAAAAATGATTTCCTTAAATTTTCTTTTAATGCTGGAAATGCCTGTTGGCTGTGCAGAGGGTATAAGCAAATGAGCTCGTAGAGTTTTGAGATTCTTCCTCTAGGGGGAAAAATCATTCCTATTCTGGGCAAGAAGCTGAAGAGATAATTTGGCAAACTAAAATTGACTGTCAGAAGAAAATCTCCTCAAAATTAATTTGTTTTCATGAGGATTTTTTTGAAGTATAAATGCAATTGATTCACCCTTGTGTATGTATTTGTGATCCATTAAAAATGTATCTGAAAAGTGACTCAAGTTTGGTCCACAAAATGTTACTCAATAGCCTTTCCTATAAGTGTCAGGGATAGTGTCATTAAATTAATTTTACATGTTCATACAAAATATACTTAAACTTTGTACCTAATATGTGGAACAGCTTTAGATGTCTTTTATTTTATTTTATTGTATTTTTTATTTTTTGAGATGGAGTCTTGCTCTGTCACCCAGGCTGGAGTGCAGCTGCTTGATGTTGGCTCAGTGCAGCCTCCACCTCCTAGATTCCAGCCATTCTCCTGCCTCAGCCTCCCAGATAGCTGGGATTACAGGCCCACACCATCAGGACTGGCTAATTTTTATATTTTTAGTAGAGACGGGGTTTCACCACGTTGGCCAGGATGGTCTCGAACTCCTGACCTCAGGTGATTTACCTGCCTCGGCCTCCCAAAGTATTAGGATTACAGATGTGAGCCACCACGCCCAGCCTAAATGTATTTTAATTATTCTGGGGTAATATGGCCATATTTTCTGCAAATTGCTCACTACATAGGATGTAGGATTTTGCAAACAAAGTTTTCTTCCTTCTTCATGCAACTGAATTATTACCAGGATGAGGGTTGTATTTTGAAACAAAAAATTTTCAAGTTTTACTAAAAAATAATTTTAAAATTATTAAATATTACACTATTTTGAACAAGCTCGTAAACTGCACATCTAATTTAAAATATATCTTCAATTAAATTTCATATTAAAATCCTATGAGCTTTGAATGATACTAATACCTATCTGCCTACTTGATCCAAGGAATTCTAAGTAGTTCAAATGCTGGATTCCATTTTTCAGGCTTCCTTATTGACTATGAGGGAGATTTACAAGTAAAAATAAACTTTTCTACTCCCTTTGCCTTATGGTTTTGTCTACCAGAGTGATTTACATTGTGCAGATATTAACTGGACATAGAAAATAAAAATTTGTCACTGATCTCTAAAATCAAAATGAATGTTTGTTGAAGTAGCATCTCACATATAATATGTTTATTAATGGAACATGTATAAAATAGACAATTCAGAATTTTAAGATTTTATTTCCAACTATTTCATAGATAATGTTATAATACCTATAAATATACATTTTTAGGACATTTGAGCCATAAACATAATTATAATATACCTTTTAAGCAACAGTAGCTCAGGTAAATATGTCAAACACTAAAGAAATTAAGAGAATGCCAGAAATAAAAAATGTGGTGGGAAACATAATAGTTTTGAACTGAATAGATTTCAGTTCAGTTTTATAATTGTCCTTTTGAGCAGTGTAATATTTAATAAAATATTTAAATTTTAGTTTCCTTTCTTACTCAATGGGAAGAATGATTCACCTACAGTTAATTTTTATAATTGTTATAATTCATTTCAGTTTCCCAGACCACATGTAAACAGCAGCCAATGACAAGCTTAGATGACATTTTTAATCCCATGACTGCAAATAGCTGTGCCAAGTCTTGACTTTTGCTGAGTCTAAGAGTGGCAGATGAGGATTGTTTCTTATTTTAAGCCATAGCATTATTCCAGGGCTTCAAGATTTTAAACAGTTGGATGAAGTACAAAAACAAGAAACTGTTAATAACCAGATAAATTTTCTCAGGAGCATTGGATTTCATCATTGGATTAAAAAAAAAAAAAGAGGAGCATTTCTCCTATTTCATTAGCATAGTAGTGATAGATCTTTGGTATAGTGCCTGTTGAATAGACAGAGATCTGGTCTGAAAAGACAATGTGTAAATGCCTGAGCAGGGTTATAATTACTTCGTAATTTTAATTCCAAAACTAAGCCACAAGTGAAACCTCTGCTATCATCAACCCAGAAGGGCTTTGTTCACTTATGCATAATTCATTATGCTTAAATGTCAGCTTCTATGGATGCGATTTGCTGAACATACCAAGTTTAACCAAGTGGCCACATTGAAGGTATTTACATTTCCAGTTGCCCACTGGGATTTCAATAAGTCCGTTTGAAATGTACCACATAAGTTGAACCTTTCTTAAGACAAGAAAAACAAAGGCAGGGGTTGTGTATAGTGACAGCAATGTTACAGTGTGACATCTGCATGTGGGTTAATAGTTCCAAAATGGAGCTAAGCTGTGAGTAATAAAGCAACCAATATAAGAGCATATTTAAATCATTTAATATGAAAATATACTAAGTAATACAGTTTAATAATTTTTCAAAATGGGATTTAGAATTTATAAATTGAAGGGTGAAAATAGTAAAGTTATTATTCATAACAAATATTATTTAAATAATAATGGTTATTAATGCTTCATATTAATACAAATAACAAAATTCTTTGACATGTGGTAATTAGTTTTGATAAGGAGGTTATGGGTTACAGAAAAATAACCCAGAGATGGAATTAATGGTTAATAAAAAATAGACAAGCATGTATGAAATTACCAGATAAATATTATCTTTAATTTCTCTAATACCAAAAGGGAGAATTGCATTTATCTATGGTTGTGTAGTGGATTAAAACAATGACTTAGTAATTTTTCTGATTATATAGGTTGCTTTGATGATTCTGCTGATCTTGCCTGGCTTTACTAATGCACCTGAGGTTGTCTAGAAGATGAAATGGAATGGGTGGATTCAGCAGAATGGATGGATTCGGTGGAATGGGTGAGTCTTTCTCCACATTGTCTTTCATCCCAATCATCTTTATTCTCTGGTGGCATCAGGTTCCAAAAATGTAAGAGCTGAAGCCCCAGTGCCTCCTGAAAATGAGTCTTGGAAACCTCTTAATATTATTACTGTTGCTTTATATTAGAGCAAGTTGCAAGATCAAGAAAGAGTTGGGAGAAATAAGATTCATCTTTTAATAGATATAGCATCAAAGATTCAATGGCCATATTTAATCTAATGGAGGAATTTAATAATCAAATTATTTTCCAAATAATAAATCTAAAGGCCCAATGAGTTATTTGTTTTCTTGCATCATTTATTTATTGGTCTGTCCAATCACATTCATATCTGTATGTCTGAAGAAAGACAACGAGACAAAAGTTTCATGTGATTGACAGCTAATATCTGCAACTGAACTGTGAACAGCAATGAATGAGATGTTGTCAACTGTAAATGGACTGCATGTAATGAAGAGGAAAATGACAAACATTATGTTACTTAAAAGCATGGGTAGCTTCTAAGGAAAAATTGACTGGGCTCCATCACTCCAGCAAAGACATATGTCACTTTTCTTTGTATTATGTTATTTCAATCGAATAGAAAGCTATAAAATATACTACAGAAAAATTTTATATACATATATATGTTGTTATACAGCAATAAGACTTTTAGATATGCACACTACAGAAACTCTTGCATATGTACACAGTGAGAAACATGAGATTGTTTATTTAAGTATTGCCTGTAGGAGATAAATATTTGAAAATCAATCAACAGAAGAGGAATAAAAGGTCAGTTAAACGATAGCTGCAATGTATCGAAAATAACACCTCCATGATGTCTGAAATGGTTTTACTGCATAACATAGATATTGTTTGTTACATGTCATTGAATTGTCACCAAGACAACACTCCAACATGTTTTCCTGCTGTCACTGCATGGTCAGGATCTGTCTACTCTGAGAAGGCTGAAGCGAGTTGTTCAAAAAAGGCACAGATTGAACTCGCAGCAAAGTGTATTGAATGCTTCTCCTTGAGACACTTTTATAAATAATTCTGATATGAGTTGGGTGTGGCAGTTGTAATCCCAGAACTTTGGGAGGTCAAGGCGGGTGGATCACCTGAGGTCTGGAGTTCAAGACCGGCCTGACCAATATGGTGAAATCCAGCATCTATTAAAAATACAAAAATTAGCCATGCATGGTGGTGCATGCCTGTAATCCCAGCTATTTAGGAGACTGAGGAGGGAGAATCGATTGAACCTGGGAGGTGGAGGTTGCAGTGAATCAAGATCACAAGATTACGCCACTGCACTCCAGCCTGGGCAACAGAGCAAGACACAGTCTCAAAAATAAATAAATAAATAAATAAGAATTCTGATATGTGAAGCCATGAAATAATAAATAACCAGGCACATAGTACACTTAGTAAAAATTACATCTGTACTAAATACATTATGCAAACAGAAAATGTGAGCCCACAGTTTCCCATTTATAATAAAAGTTTGTACTGAATGAATTTTTCCATGTGTCTGCCACTGTACTTGAAGAGCAATTTATGGATCATATTTGAAATTATTTATGAATAAGAAATACATTTAAACTATAGAGATGGGATAAGAACAGCAGTTTGGGGAAGGAGAAAACTGTTACCAGGATGGGACAGTCTGTTCACAAAGAAAATCACTGAAAATTTTATACTACATAAGTAGTGTGTTTCTAAATATTCAGTAGATATTAGTGCTTTTACTTTGCTTTCTTTTCAAAAATGTTGAGTATTTTACTGATTCTTTTACAATATACTGTAGTCATTCTTGGTCTACAATTAATGAAATACTAAAACTAGCCCTGCATTTTTGTTGGATTAACCTAGTTTGAAATTCCAGATTCATAATTTGGTATGTACCCATTTATAAAATGGGTGAAATAACACAATATGCGAGATAATTTCCAAAATCGAACTAAAGTCTATGACAATCTATTATACTTTGTTGAGATATAGGATATAATTAAAATCTCCCAATATAATCAATCTTTTTTCCTTTGGGCAATGCAATCACTTCTGTATTTAAAATAGTTATGCATCTGAAGAAGAAACCAGTATTGTCTAGTGAAATACATGCTTATTGGGGATCATTATTACAGGTTACAGGCAGCAAATTAACTTTTAGCAATTTATTTATTTTCCTAATTGCTAATTTCCTTATATGTAACATAACCTGCATAAAAAAATACCGCATTTGATTTATTTCTTTAACTTTATAAAAAATTATTGAAAGGATCAAAAAATAATACCATAATAAATTAAAATATATTATGAAAATACAAATCAGAATTATTTGTTAAAGCATGGTTTATCCAAATTACTTCTTTTGTAAACTAAGAGTATAATAAAAAATATTTAATATCAAAAAATAATTCACACCTAAGCAAAAAATGTACAATCACATGAACTATAACTCACTTTCAATGAGTAAATAGGTACTAGAATTTATTCCATGAGCTTGAACAAATTATATAATTTCTTTAAACTTTATTTCTTAATAATATTTATTTTAGTGCATATTTAATGCTTTCCCTTTTTATTGGTGTGGAGTTTGAGAGTGAAAGAGATGAAATGCTTTAAACTTATTATGGGACAATTTATTGACAGCGAACAAGATGTCTCCATGAATGAGCATGATTGTGTTAGTGTGAAATGGAAGTGGGAAGGAGAGATTAGTCATGAAGCTGAGAAGAAACAGGAAGTGAAGTAGCATGCATTTGCTATTTAATCTGACACAGACATATTAATATCTAGAATATACTAGCTTATGTTACAGCTCAGGAAACTTTATGAGAGTAAAGCTTGATATATGGTCTCATTTAAAATAATATATTGTCATTTAAAACAGTTTAAAACAGTTTACATATATTTGTGGTACAAGTTTAGTTAGCAACATCTAGCGAAAGTTTAACTCATTTAAGAAAGCCTATTTTTAGGGGAAAATAAAGCTTAGTAATAAATGTGCTAATTAGAAATTATTTTCATTGATCTTTCCAGAGAACAAGAAAACAATTTCTACTTTCTCAAGGTTCTTCACAAGAACTCATACTTAATAAGTAAAAATTGGTCTATTTTCATCAAAATAAGATTTGTTTACGGCAGAAAGTGCACCTATAAAAATTGTAACACAATTATATAAACTACTATATTCAGAATCAGTTATGGAAAATTGCACTTGTATGTTTGCTAGATTGTACTGGTAATTGAGCAAATATGGCTACAGAGTTCATTATTGCTTCTCTTATAGACTTTTCTAGTTACTAAATTCCTGTAGCATATATATCGAGCATGCATTTTTTTCCTCTGATTTGAACTTGGGAAGTGGTGCCTGACAGTAAGAAATCGTTGAGTTGCCCTTATAATCCATTTTGCCTGAAGCTGGGTTTGGTTCCATGACATTTTGTTCAGTGAAACGTAGTCCATACATATGACCTAATCTCCCACACTCTAGATTTCAAGTATCTTCCACTAATCAACAGTATGAACATATAATTTTAAAGTGGATGTTCTCCAGTATAAAGAAGCTCATTGGTCAACATTCACTCTACCTCACTACTTTATTCAACACTCTATATTTTTAAAACTGTAACAAAACCTCTCATCATATTCCACATGTTTTAGCAATTTTGAAATTCTAATCGGGATAAAACCGTGGCTTAGATTCTATATTGCATAAACAAAAGATTTTTCATATAACAAAATAAAAGCATCTTTCAAGTGTTTGGTTAAAGAAATTAAAATAAATGAGATCATTGTTCAGAAAACACTGAACATTTTGTTTAATCTGACATAACAGGGCTGCAAATGGGAAATCAATTATAGAATCCTGGTTGAAAAGTAAAATTTCCTCTCTATGAGGTAATTTCTAAGTGCAATTATCATGTTAATATATGGGGTGTTGTTTTATTTTTATTTGTTTGAAGTTAATTTGCAATTATTAGATAATTGGAAGAAATATGGTATAAATGATAGACATCCTGCCTAGGCTTGAAATCTTCACGTGAAGGAGATACTCATCATCTTAGGTTACAAAAGTATTTTCACATGACCATTTTAATTTAGTATAAAATCCCAAACCATTAAATGTTCTGATTTGTTTCAAATAGTGCATGATATCACTATTATGGTAGTGACTTCCAGCGCTCACCAAAATTTGATTTTTCTCTACTTTTGGGCAAAATGAAAAAAATGCATTTCTTACCGCTTCACATGTAGGGTCACGAGACTTTTCTGACCAATAATAATTAAAATTATTATTAAAATTGAAAATAAGTTAGATAAACTAATCATAAATATTGAAAAAGGTAGAAAAGGGAACTATTAAATTCTCATCTATTTGAAGGGACATATTTATGAAGGAATAAAATTAAGATGGGATTTAAAGAATAAGTATGTTAATCTGCTTGATAGTGGTGATCATTTCACAATATACACATGTATCAAGAACATCAAATCCTATACCTTAAATATATGCAATTTTATTTTTCAACTTTACTCAGTATAAAGCTGATAAGAAGAATCAGTTGTGGAGATGAGATGGAGTAAAGAAAAGTATATTTCAATTTTGAAATAACATTAAAAACATTAACATCCCTTAATGCTAAAAACTCTCAGTGAACTAGGTATTGAAGGAACATAACTCAAAATAATAAGTGCCATATATGACAACCCCACAAGCAGCATCGTACTAAATGGGCAAAAACTAGAAACACTACCCTTGAAAATCAACACAAGGATGACCTCTATCACCACTGTTTACAGACAACATGATCCTATATCTATGAAACCTCATTATCTCAGCCCAAAATCTTCTTAAGCTGATAAGCCACTTCAGCGAAGAATCAAGATTCAAAATCAATGTGCAAATATCACTAGCATTCCTACACACCAACAATTGTCAAGCTGAGAGCCAAATTATGAATCAGCTCTCTTTCACAATTGCCACAAAAAGAACAAAATACCAAGAAATATAGCTAACAAGGAAGGTAAAAAATCTCAATAAACCACTGCTGAAATAAATCAGCAATGACAAAAAGAAATGAAAAGAAACATTCTATGCTCATGGATAGGAAAAATCAATATTATTAAAATGGCCATACTTTCCAAAGCAACTAATATATTCAGTGTAATTCACATTAAACTGCATTGACATTCTTCACAGATCTAGAAAAAAACTGTTTCAAAATTCTGTTATAAAGACACCTGCATATGTATGTTTGCTGCAGCACTATTCACAATAGCAAAGATATGAAATCAATTAAATGCCCATCAATGATAGGCTAGATAAAGAAAATTTAGTACATATACACCATGGGACACTATGCAGTCAAAAAAAAGAATGAGATCATGTTCTTTGTAGGGACCTTAACAGAGCTCAAGGCCATTATCCTTAGCAAACTAACACAGGAACAGAACAACAACAAAAAAGGCCCAAAGAGACAAGGCAGTCCTAAGCAAAAAAGAACAAAGCTGGAGGCATCGGGCTACCTCACTTCAAACTATACTACAGATACTACAGATATACTGCTATACTACAGGCCTACAGATATACTACTATACTACAGGCCTACAGATATACTACTATACTACAGGCCTACAGATACTAAAACAGCATGCTGCTGGTGCAAGAAAAGACATGTGGTCCAATGGAGCAGAATTAAAGAACTCAGAAATAAGAACACACATCTACAACTATCTGATCTTGGACAAACATGATACAAACAAACAATGTAGAAAAGATTCCCTATTCAAAGAAATGGTGCTGAGGTGACTGGCTAGCCATATGTCTTTCTTATACCATATAAAAAAATTAACTCAAGCTGGATTAAAGACTTATATATAAAACTCAAAACTATAAACACCCTGGAAGACATCCTAGGCAATACCATTCAGGACATAGCCATGGGCAAAGATTTCATGATGAAGATGCCAAAAGCAACTGTAACAAAAGCAAAAATTGATGAGTGGGATCTAATTGAAGAGCTTCTGCACAAGAAAAAAGAAAAAAAAAAAAAACTATCAACAGAGTAAACAGACAAACAGATTGCAGAAAATATTTGAAATCTATGCATCTGACAAAGTCCTGATATTTAATGTCTATAAGCAACTTAAACAAATTTACAAGGGAAAAACCAAACAACCCCTTTGAAAAGTGGGCCAAAAACATGACCAGACACTTCTCAAGAAATGCATGTGGCCAGTAATTGTATGAAAAAAAACCCTCAAAATCACTAATCTTTAGATAAATGAAAATCAAGATCACAATGAGATACCATCTCACACCAATTGGAATGATTAGTATTAAAAAGTCAAAAAATAAAAGATGCTGACAAAGTTGTGGAGAAAGGAAATGTTTACTCACTTTTGGGAGCATAAATTAGTTCAATCATTGTGGAAGACAGTGTGGCGATTCCTCAGAGACCTAAAGACAGAAATACTATTTAATCCTTCTGTCTCATTACTGGGTAGATAACCAAAGTAATATAAATCATTCTATTATAAAGACACATACATGCATATGTTCGTTGCAGCACTATTCACAATAGCGAAGACATGGAATCAACTTAAATGCTCATCAATGGTAGCATTTATGTAGTACATATACATCATAGAATGTGGTACATGTACACCATGGAATACTATATAGCCCTAAAAAGGATGAGATCATGTCCTTTGCAGAGACCCATGTCTCTGCAAATGGAGCTGGAGGTCACTATCCTTAGCAAACTAACAGAGAAACGGAAAACCAAATACTGTGTGTTCTCACTTATAAGTGAGAGCTAAATGATAAGAACACATGGACACACAGAGTAGAACAGAACACACTGGGGCCTATCAGAGGGTGAAAGTTTGGAGGAGGGAGAAGATTAGGAAAAATAGCAGTGGGTACTAGGCATAACATCTGGGTAATCAAATAATCTGTACAACAAATCCCCATGAAGCACATTTACCTATGTAACAAATCTACATAGGTACCCCGGAAGTTAAACTTTTTTGTTTGTTTGTTTTTAAGAATGCAGGTAATGGAATTGGTTTGTAGAGATTGCTGTATCCAGTCAAGGCATTTTTTATTTTCTTGTGCAGACAAAAGGCGGTGGAAAAGGGGATTTATTATTTAGCAATATTAATATTTTATCAGTGCCTGTGATAAATATCAAATATGCTGTTATTTGAATACACAAAATTTAGTGTGAGTATAGAAAGACATTTCAATTATTAGGAGAGTTCATAGATTTATGTGGAAATCATTCCTGCTCTCACAGTAAAATAATTGTTCACATAGTTTAAATTGTATAAATTATGACCAGAAATAAAATTACCAGTGTAAAATACCCATGAGTGCAAATTTTCTACATTTTTATAAATTGGATTAGGATATTCAAAGGAATAATTTAAGAGAAAATATTAAAGGAAACAAGAGAAATAAAAACAAAGCTTAAACACTGCCCAGAGAGGCAAAGCCATAGGGATATCTATTTTGGCAGCAATTCGTATTCATTTGTTTTAAAGTTTTATCTATCTAAAAAAGCTGCCAATGGATTTTATCGATAAGCGGTATTTGCAAAGTCACTGTGTTAAAACTACAGGAAATAAAGTATGTGATTATATACATTGTGTATATATATAGTATATATATCTCCTTAATTTCCAATTGTATGTATAATATACAATTTTGAATATTCTGCAATAAGAAGTAACTAAAACATTCAAGATGCTCTTTAATTTTTTAATTTGAAGAACATCTTGAAAGTTTTAGTTACAATGAAAAGTAACATAATACCGTTGAATTACTTATTGATTTTTGTTGAACGAGAAGGGATATATCCATTGTTATTTCAGAATATCTATTTCCAAGAAATATGGTTGTTTACATACTTTTCAAAATCACTGGGTTAATTGTGACAAACATTATTAAAGCAAACCATGAATGAATTTCTTACATCCTACTGTTAACAATTGATGTAATACATAATTTAAAAGCAGATGTCTGATCATTGACCAAAGGGAACTGCTTATCCTACTGCATCAAAACAGTAGCTTCTACTCTCAAAATGAAAATGGCTATGAAAAAACAAAAGCAATCTGCATTATGATCTTTTTGTTAAGCTCTCGCCTCACTCCCACTCAACAATTAATTTGTGCAGTGCCATTTTAATTTAAACAATGAGCAAAATAAAAGAAATAAAATAAGGTTAGGTTTCCATAACTGCTGTTTAATTTTAGGGTGTATTTTCAAATTAGCCATGCATTGAGAAACTTCTATAAAATTTTGAAAATTTGAAACACAGACTAGACAAAAGAAGAAACAACGATATTTCTGTATTTATCTGTCATAAATAACAGTTAATATTTTTCAATTTTCCCTAGAATGCAGGCTCTTTTTAATAGTGATGGGATTTAATTTTTTTAAAGAAAGCTTCTGTAGAAACTTGTGTTATAATTAAGAAGTTGTCAATATTTTATCCTTAGGTGATTCATATTGTGAATAGAGGGTCTATTTCTTTTCTGTTATGGCCAATTTCTTATAAATTAAATTAACAAGTTAGCCTAGGTGATCTGCATTCTTTCTTTGCTAAGTAACTCCAAGTTGTGTATGTATGTATGCCCATGTTATAAATATTATTGTATGCCATTTTATAAATGACCCAGAGTCTATCTGTTTCCTAATGAAAGGCTTGATATTTACTTCCAGGTTTTTAGATATTATGAACAAAGCTGCTATATATGTTCACATATATTTTGTATGAACTGAAATTTTCAATTCACTTTGGTAAAAGCTAAGACTTTGATTGTTGAGTTACTTGGTAAATTTATGTTTAGCTTTATAAGAAAATGTCAAGGTATTTTCCACATTTTTTTTTATAAACAGGAATGCTTAATTTTAGAATGGTCCAGTTTATAAAAACAGTGGTATGGCTATTTTAGTCTTAAAGAATATTTGACTTTTCTATATTACCTTGGAGAAAGTTTATAGTTTTATCTTCCATATTTAGGTTGCTATAATCTAGTAGGACTTGAATTTTGTGTAGTGAATGAGGTAGGGCACAAGAATCGGTATTTTCATTATGGATCAATAATTTAAATAATTATTTCTTAAAATTATTAGTTTCTACCACTACATTTTCAAGGCCCTGTTGATTTAAATTAGGTGAAGGTAAATAGGCAAGTCTATTTTAGAACTCCCTATTTTGTTCCATTTGCTTAATTTTAAATTCTTGATTCAGTCCACACTTGTAATTGTTGGAATTTTTCATGAGTCAATGTCAAATTGTTTAAGTCTTCTAATGTTATACTACCTTATGAATGTCTTGGATTTCCTTTACCCTTGTGTTTTTGTGGGTATGTGTACATGCATGTATAATAATGCTTAAACACAGCTCAATATTTACTCATGTATTTATTTAATTTCTATTTCTATTTACATCCTCAATTCCTATCCTTGTTGTATATCTGCTCTCCTAGAGAGTGTGTTGAATCTAATGACTTATCCCTAACAAATAGAACATAAAAAATTCACGTCAAATAAGTTGAACAAATTTTAGTTGTATTTCATACATACATGGACAAAAGGAGAATCAAACATAATTTGTTGCTCCTTCATCATAAAATGTATTTATCCATAAGTGAAAATGTGTTAATTAGTTTATGAGCTAAAATAAGAAATTAAAACAATAGCATTCTCTCACTTTGCAATTGTTTGAAGGACAGTTATTGGCTTCAAAGTGTGACTTACTTAAATGATATTTTTGAGCTGAAAATTAATAAGAAATTTCAAGAACTGTGTGAAAACATATCAAAGTGTTCTGACAAAGTAAAATTTCAAATGTAGAAACTTAAATTTACAAATTATTAACTAAGAATTCCATGCATGGTTTTAATGGAGGATCTGCTATCAGGTTAATCCTAAATATGCATTCCCACTCTGGAATCTAGGTAACAGAATCAAAAGTTTTTCATGAAGTTTCAACTTGTCCAATTGTGGCTCCTGCTTGTTAAACATATAATACCCAAAGGAAACATATAATATTGAAGGAAATAGACTATCTTAATTCTTGGTTCTGAGGTGTCTGCTATATCTAACCTAATTTACTGATATACATGCAGACTTGATAGTTGATAACTGTCAGCTATGACACAGAATTAGGAAAGTATGCTGCTGAGATATATACAAAGTTGAAGCCACTATAGATGTCTTAATTGCCATCTCAAAGTGATACGATTAGCCTACTTTTGCTGGAAAGTATTATATAATACTATATTCATTTTAAATTCTGTGCCAAATTCTGTTTTTTTAATAATGTCGTCTTTGATCTTATGCTATTCAGAGAATGGTAGGTTCTATGTAACAAGGAAATCAAAGCAAAATATTAAGATCTACTATGGATCTCTAAAGGATGCACAATGAACTATGTGGGATATAAAAACGAAAAAATGCATGAGTGAGCTGATCACAGGACCTTCAGAAATTGTGCTTTGCAGTTTCATCAAAATTGTCTTATCCTTATGACTTCTGAAAGCAAAAGAATATAAGCAATTTTGCTAAATTAAATTTTATTTATAAAATATATCTGTTAAAAAGAAAATGAACAAGAATTTAAATAATTTTGCAAATATAGTAGAAATTTTAAGAATTCTAAAGGATAAATCAGATCTATATTTTTAAATACTATAAAGGCAATATAGAAATGACTTTTTGGATTACAGTAACAGTTAATATGTGGTTAGTAATAAAAGTAAAAATATTATCCATTAAGCCTAATTTTAAGATATTTTAAGTAATATATTTTAATTAAGAATTATTATGTACCTAATGGATACAAAATACTAGTTCTCAAGTATTTCGCTATTTTTTCCTACATTTCCACTTAACTATGAGATTTTGTATAAAAAAATGCAGTTAGCAATGTTTTATATTTCATTCTTATGAATATTATAGTTTCTATTATTGAAATGTTGAGAGTTCCCTATTATTTATCTGATAAACTTAATCCAATTTACATCTTGATTTGAATATTCTCATTATAACAGGGTGGTTTCCATGATAACAATGATCCATATAATGCAGACCATGTAAAACAAAACTTAATAAAGTGTAATTTGCATCATTGTTTAATAATCAATGATAGGCTATTGTATGGTATTTTAAAATCTCTTTATTGAGGCAATAAAATAATAATATTTCAAAAGTATAATTTTTGGTTAGGAATGAGTATCTACATTTCAGTACATCTAATACATGAAATCCTACCCCCAGAAAGCACTGAATTCATCAAATGATCAGAAGAGAATTTACAAACTCTTCTATATAATCATTGTTTGTTTAAAACTGATGCACCACTTATCCACAGAAATAATTCTGTCTCCTTAGTTATGTCATTCTCTGCAATATTAAACATAGTGGAATTTGGTACTCTATAATACGTCAATAAAATATTTTGCATACTTTCCTCAGAATACTCTATTTCACATACGTAACAAGTTACTCAATGAATCCCCAAACATAAAAGTTAGAACTGATATGCATATTTCCTTTTGTATGCCTCATGATAAAGTATATATTACTTGGAGAAGAAATACATATGTTCACAAATTATTGAGTGATATGAATATATACTCCTTAGAAATTATCAGAGCAATCCTACCAATATTATAGTGTTTATGAAAAGAAAATATTGTGCCATTCTAATTTGCTAGGTTTTTGTTAATTTAGTATTTACTTATTATACTTCTGATTTTATTTTGCTGTGGTTTATACATAACTGAATTGGTCAAAATGCTGATGTCAAAAATAATAATTATCCCATGCATAGTATTTTTATCATTCATTAGATAATTCATTGTCTGCCCTTCATAATATTAGTGGTATATAAATATAATTTTGGTCATTCATAATATTACTGTAATAATCTGTGAAACCATCTCAAAACAAGAAAATATAACTAAGAAAACATACATCTGTTATAATTCCCAGTTTTATAATTTACATTTGATTTTTGGGGTTTTATTCTTTATTGAAATTCTGCAAATAATTTACTCATTGAAACCATATTTTCCTTTAAGTTCTTGGATAAATTTATAGTAGTTCCTTTACTATATTTGTCTTTTAATTCTAATATTTCGGTATTCTTTTGGGTTTTTTTAAATCAGCCTTTTTTTTTTTTTTTTTTTTTTGACAATGCATTACATTATTTTGATTATCTGTATACAAAGTTGTTTTAATTTTAAACTTGGAAATTGTGGATGATACGTTGCAAAGACTGAATTATATTGTGTTCTATAAAGCTGTTGGGCCCAACCCCTATTGACTCCAGTAGGAATGGCGCCCTATCTGAGAGGCCAAGAAAGAGACCCAGGCACAGTGAACTATGTACGGTATATTGAGGACTAACATACAGGGGTGATTCAGTGGTGGTGGGCTGGAGGAGATAACTGCTACTGTTTGTTGAAAGCATGTAGATTATATAGCAATTTTCACTTAGCACCTTCCACTTAGAAACCTCCACTCAGCAACCTTCATTAAACCCAAAACAAAAGGCCTTGACCACTGTATGGCCTGAATTCTAAGGAACGGGCCTGGAGTTTGGCTGCCCTTTATAGATAGGAGAGAATCTCCTGGTTGGCCACTCTCTGATTCATTGGCTCAGGACACTGAACACACATTCTTCTTAGATAAAAAGATCATTCTCAAGGTATGCTTAAATTATTGTTGTCAGGTATCTCTGCCATACAAAAGTATATTAAAGTACTTATATCTTGGGCTTGGCTTGATTTTTTTGTGTTTTAATATTGTGCCTCCTAATATTGTATGTCTGAGACTCCAAATTCTCCTGCAGTACACATCACCTGAAATCTCTGTTCAGTTTTCTCTCTACTCAGTTGCTTGTATTTTCTGGCAGATGTATTGGTGTCTATTCCAATCATGCACAGTTTCAGGTGGCAACCAAAGATGTAAAAGGAATCTATATACCTATTTTGAAACAGGTTCCCTTCCCACACAGTAAATTTCCTCTACTAATCTCAATTTGCAAACCAAGACAATTTTAGATTGGCCTTTTTTTTTTTTTTTTTTTGCTTCACATCTTGCTGCCTCATGCAGCAAGAACTTGGGAATGCACTAAAGGGAAAAAGCAAAATCTGCAACTCACACATTATGTTTCACCTTTTTTCAAATGATAAATCTCCGCCAGTCTGTGCTTTTGGTGACTCTCCTGTGACTTCAAATACATTTTTAAAAGTTTTTTTCTAGAGTATACAGATGATATGCACTTGAGGGCAAGACTAATGATAGTTAAACCCAATATAACTAGAATAAGAACCATAAATACAACATCTAAAGAAATAAATAATTGAAAATTTTTGAACATTGATAGAAGATAACATCTTTAGATGCAAAGTACTTAATATATCACAAGCAAGATACAAAATAATATCTACACTTATGGAAGTCTTATTTAATTAGCAGAAGGTTATAGATAAAGAGATGTTTAGACAATCCTAGAAAATTGAAAGAATAACTTAATTTAAAATTACAGTACTTTTAAACACCAACCACAGAAGCCAATGACAGTAAGAATTTATTTTTTAAATTAAAACAAGTTACCATTAATTTAATTTTCTTTATAAGTATTTCTGATAGAAAATAATATGGTTTGATGGCAACTACTTTAATAGAAATAAAGAAGGACTTCAATTATGTAGGTTTTTAATTATACCAGGAAGATGTAACAGTTCAAAATTTTATTCAGTAATGGATGGCTTTTAATATGTAATGGAAAAAATGACATATTTCAAAAAATGCATTAAAAAACCACCGTTTAAGAATGTTTACTTTATTACTGATAGATTTAAAAAAATGCCAAAATGGCGATGACAGATGGTTTGAGGAAACAATATTTTGAAATTGTTTAATGCATATATATGGAGTTACCCAAATATTTGTTATACATTAAAAAAAAAAAAAAAACAAAAAATGCCACTTTTAAACAAAACCATGAAACTTGCCAGAGTGAACTGCAGTTAATTTCTGATGATCATTGTATGGTTCACATGTTCTACCACAAACATATCAATAATAACAAGAAATTTAACATAAAATTACATACAATTGAATTTAAAAAAAACAAAATATTTTCACCTGAATGACAACAAAAGTTACACCTATAGCAATTATAACTAATCAAATTGATGGCAAGAGAAATATATACATCATTAAGCACATATATTTGAAATATTTAAAGAACACTAAAAATTTATGATCGAAGAAGAAAATTCAGGGGTTTTAGGAGTATATTTACTTTAGTATTGAGTTTGAATTAAAAGTATTTTACAAATGTAAAGATTAAATTAATACATACAAAAACATGAACGCATGAACTTATGTAGAAAAAAACTTAAGACAGTTTAATAACTGATAACACACACAGGCAATAAATTTATAATAAACAATTATAAAATAATCATTTCTGATAACATATCAACGTGAAACTATACAGTCTTTGTAGACTATATTTAGAAGACAAAATAACTGTCATAGTTTTTTTCTTTTGTTTTTACTTTAAGTACTGGGGTACATGTGCAGAATGTACAGGTTTGTCACACAAGGTATACGTGTACCACGGTGGTTTGCTGCACCTATCAACCTATCACCTAGGTCTTAAACCCCACATGCATTAGATATTTAAATTTAATAGTATTTAAAATACCGAAGAAAATAAGTGAATATGGTAATGTTTTGACGGAACAGGGTTCTAAGTGTAAGAAAAAATAAATATAAATAAAGCATATTTAAATATCTGTTACATATAAATCAGAAATGTAAACTTGTAATTTCTTCTAAATTTATTTCCGAGTTAGTCTAGAGAAGTGCACAGAAGCAGAGGCAACCAAGTACTACTACGAGGTAATCTAGCGCTAATTATTTTGTTTCTAAATACAATGCCTACTAGGAAAATGAGTTTTTGAGAAGAATGAATTGGATAAAAAACGGAAAGGAAGCTAGACATTTTATAATATAAAACAATGGCTTTTTAACATACAGTGAATTCAAAGAAACAGAGGAGCCAGAATTAAGATGTTCTGACTACACAAATTATGAAAATTTTAGCTGTGAAATTGTTACTATAATTGATTATAACAGAAGTGATTTTTTGTTGTTGTTGTTGTTGTTGTTGTTGTTGTTGTTGTTGTTTTTGAGACAGAGTCTCACTCTGTTGCCCAGGCTGGAGGGCAGTGGTGTGATCTTGGTTCACTGCAAGGTCCGCCTCCCGGGTTCACGCCATTCTCTTGCCTCGGCCTCCCGAGTAGCTGGGACTACAGGCACTCACCACCACACCTGGCTAATTTTTTGTATTTTCAGTAGAGAGACAGGGTTTCACTGCCTTAGCCAGGATGGTCTTGATCTCCTGACCTCATAATCCACCCACCTTGGCCTCCCAAAGTACTGGGATTACAGGCATGAGCCACTGCACTCGGCCAACAGAAGTGTTATTTTTACAAATAACCTTAAACTTAATATCACAAAACAACTATTTTATTATACTTTTAGACTGTGTTGGTAAAGAATTTGAAGTAGGAGTAGAATGAATAATTTGCCTCTGATCCATTATGTCTTCTTGTTCCTGAGTGATTCAGTGGTCCAAAGTCCAGTTATCCTCAGTTATAAAACATGAAGTTGGAATCGAATGGAATTTTGGAAGCTAGAATTACTTTACATAACCCAACATGGTAAATTATATAGTGATATTTTTTACTGAATTCACAAATAAAAAACACACAAAAAGGGGAAGTAACATTGTTTCTACTGCTTGATACCAGGGGTTTAAAGTCACATTATAAGAAGACCTGTGGAAAAGAAAATATTATTGTAACCATTTTTTAAATAAGCTTCCACAACAAGAATAAATAAAATAACAATAAGAAGACATAAATTTTTTTCAAAGAAGGATTTCAGTAAATAAATATAAAAGAATGGCTAGAAGTTACTATTTTGCATCGTCTTATTAACAGGGTTCAGACAAGAGTCATTAAAGAATCCTCAAAAACCTCACAGTGAATGCATGTTGGGGAAAAATGTTCAGATGATGACAATTTTCACTCCAAAGTTTTAATAGCTGAATTGTGTCCAGAATTGGTAGGTCATTGGTCTCGCTGACTTCAAGAATGAAGCCACAGACACTCGCGGTGAGTGTTACAGTTATTAAAGATGGTGTGTCCAGAGTTTGTTCCTTCAGATATTCTGATGTGTCCACAGTTTCTTTCCTTTTCTTTTCTTTCTTTCTTTCTTTCTTTCTTTCTTTCTTTCTTTCTTTCTTTCTTTCTTTCTTTCTTTCTTTCCTTTCTTTCTTTCTTTCTTTCTTTCTTTCTCTCCTTCTCTTCTCTCTCTCTCTCTCTCTCTCTCTCTCTCTCTCTCTCTCTCTCTCTTTCTTTCTTTTTTTTTTTGAGACGGAGTCTCCCTCTGTCACCGGGGCTGGAGTGCAGTGGCCGGATCTCAGCTCACTGCAAGCTCCGCCTCCCGGTTCCCGCCATTCTCCTGCCTCAGCCTCCGGAGTAGCGCCCGCCACCTCGCCCGGCTAGATTTTTGTAATTTTTTTTTTAGTAGAGACGGGGTTTCACCGTGTTCGCCGTGTTCGCCAGGATGGTCTCGATCTCCTGACCTCGTGATCCGCCCGTCTTTTTTTGAGACAGAGTCTGGCTCTGTCGCCCAGGCTGGAGTGCAGTGATGCGATCTCGGCTCACTGCAAGCTCCGCCTCCCGGGTTCAGGCCATTCTCCTGCCTCAGTGTCCTGAGTAACTGGGACTACAGGGGCCCACCACAGCGCCTGGCTAATTTTTTTGTATTTTTTAGTAGAGACGGGGTTTCACTGTGTTAGCCAGGATGGTCTCAATCTCCTGACCTCATGATCTGCCCGCCTTGGCCTCCCAAAGTGCTGGGATTAAAGGCCTGAACCAGCATTCCTGGCCCCACCATTTATTTCTTCTGGTGGGTTCGTGGTCTTGCTGACTTCAGGAGTGAACCTGCAGACCTTCCTGGTGAGTGTTACAGCTCATAAAGGTGACATGGACCCAAAGAGTGAGCAGCAGCAAGATTTATTGTAAAGAGTGAAATAACAAAGCTTCCAGGGTGTGGAAGGGGACCCAAGCAGATTGCCGCTGCTGGCTCCAGCAGCCTGCTTTCATTCCCTTATCTGACCCCACCCACATCCTGCTGGTTGGTCCATTTTACAGAGAGCTGATTGGTCCATTTTGATAGGGTGCTGATTGGTGCGGTTCCCAACCTTGAGGTAGACACAGAGCACTGATTGGTGCATTTGTAAACCTTGAGCTAGACACAGAGTGCTGATTGGTGTGTTTACAAAACTTGAGCAAGACACAGAGCACTGATTGGTGCATTTACAGTCCTTTAGCTAGACATAAAAGTTGCTCCAAGTCCCCACCAGATTAGCTAGATACAGAGTGCTGATTGGTGCATATACAATCCTCTAGCTAGACATAAAAGTTCTCCAAGTCCCCATCCAACTGGCTTTGCCTAGTGGATCCTGCACCAGGGCCACAAGCAGAGGTGCCCACCAGTTCTGTGCCATGTGCCCACACTCGTCAGCCCTTGGGCGTTGATGGCACCAGGTTCTGCAGAGCATGTTCTCACTCCAATACACTAGGCTGACTATTCTTTTAGGAATAATTAACTTCATGTCTGGATTCTGTATAAACATCTGTGATTGTTCCATAGCGATTTATAGGTCCTGTGTCAACTCAAACATGATCTTTCACTCAGCAGCATGCAAAACAAAAGACACTTCTATAAGTTACTTATTTTCATAATCCATTTTGGTAAAGGTTTTCCAGGAAGCTGATTATACCAATCTACAAAATGAAACAACTCCTTCACACCAGACCCACTAGTTTAAATTGTTTCTTTGTTTTGCCCTCCTCCCATGTTTTCTATCTTCATGAGGACCAGAGGTTTTAGAGGTACTTACTGCAGGCCCAGCATAATGTGTCCCGTTGGAATTGACTTTGAAACTAGTGGCTGAAGCTCAGATTCACTGAAATCTGAGCTTGTTCTAGCATCAAAGTCTGACTCAACACTGTCTTTTAATTTTAGCTGAGCCATTGCAGAAAACAATAAAAATGAATTGCATATTTTACTTTTTTCTTATTAGCTTGCATTTCCTTTTACAACCAATGAAACGACTTCCCAGGAGTTGGATTCATCTTTAAATTCCATTAGTAACCTTTGTATGTAGTACTTGATTGCAGCCTAGCTGCTGCTTCATACCATGTGTAACCATATGGCCATCTAGGAATCAAAATTTCCTTGTCCCCTGTCCTTTTAATCTTTCTGTTTCCAAACCACACATTTCTTGGAACAAGGGCTAGTCTAGTAAATTCTGATTCTGCCACTAATTATGGGAAAACAATTTCTCTACATTCTAATACAGAACACTTCTGATGCCAAATGTGTAGGGATCTCACCCATGCTTACCTTCCCCCTAAAAAAAAAAATCAATTCAATTTTTACACTACCTGGAGTTTGCCTCAGATCCCACGTGTCAAAAGTTGAGTCCCACAAGACTGCCCCCACTTCAGATGCCATTCACAAGTCTTGGTCTTTCATAAGTATGACCAATCAGCTACAAATCTGGAGTTCCCACAACTGCCTCCTGAGTTAGATCATTTGGTAACACGGTTTACAGAACCTATTGCTCAATGCAAGTGATCCATTTACGGAATATCATTCAAACTTTCTTTCCTGTTCTTCTATCATCCCTTATAATAAGAGTCTTATGTTATAATCATTCACTTGCTACCGAAAAAAAAAATAAAATGTATTTCAGATAATTTTATTTTTCTATTTGAGATGAGAAAAAAATCACAAAATCATAGCTTGTACTTATTAGCTTAAGTAGAAGTGAGTACATGAACATTTTGAAAGAAAATTAGAAGACACACAAATGCAAAGTATTAGTGGTGCTGTGTCTAGCTTACATTGGGTTCAATCTAACAATAACAGGGAAAGTGTTGGCCATATTATCTCTATTTAGATCTTCCCACTATCCATAATATCATATCTATTCTCATATCAGTAGATCCTAGATTGCAAGTAAATTAGTACAAACAAAAACAGTTTAAAATTTGGAAATATATTTATTTGTGCTATATAGATATGTCAAACATTTGAGGGTAAAATATATCATAATTTTATAGAATAAAATATATGTTATCATTCCACAAATTAATCTAATTTTTAAGATTAAAACACACAGTTTGGCAAATAAAACATTCTGTAAAATATATCTTCTACTGATGTTTTCTTCTGTACCCTGAATTTTTAAATTTTTAACATACCACTTTATCTAAAATGTTCTTAACTTAGCTCAATTTTCACTTCCTTTTGGAAATCTTGTTTACTTCCTACATTTTTATCCTCTCAATCCTTGTCTTTTAATAATATATATTGGGTTACGATTTTGTCCTCTAAATTGCCTTTGTGAGTCTTTATTAATACAATGGTTTTCTTTCTTTCTTTCCCTCCCTTCCCTTCCCTTCCCTTCCCTTCTCTTCCCTTCCCTTCTCTTCCCTGCCCTGCCCTGCCCTTCCCTGCCCTTCCCTGCCCTGCCCTGCCCTGCCCTTCCCTCTTTCTTTCCTGTTTTTTTTTTTTTTTTCTTGTTTTGAGACTGAGTATTGCTCTGTCAGTGCAGTGGTGCAGTCTCCGCTCCCAGGTTCAAGCGATTCTCCTGCCTCAGCCTCCCGAGTAGCTGGGACTACATGCACATGCCACCACGTCCAGCTAATTTTTGTATTTTTAGTAGAGACGAAATTTCACCACATTAGCCAGGCTGGTCTTGAACTCCTGACCTTGTGATTCGCCCTCCTTGGCCTCCCAATGTGCTGGGATTACAGGCATGAGCCACCCTGCCCGGCCAGTACAATGCTTTTCTACTCTGGTGTCTGGGACAGAGGGATCCTTTAAACTGAAAAGGTTAAGCCTATAATGAACTATGATCTCACTCCTGCACTCCAGCCTGGTGACAAAGTGATACTCAGTCTCTGAAAAAAAACAAAGTTAATTGGGAGGCCAAGGTGGGCTGATCAAGTGGTCAGGAGATTGAGACCATCCTGGCTGACACAGTGAAACTTCATCTTTACTAAAAATTACAAAAAATGAGCCGAGGATGGTGGCGGGTGCCTGTAATCCCAGCTACTCAAGAGGAGAATTGCTTGAACCTGGGAGGCAGAGGTTGCACTCCAGCCTGGGCGACATAGCAAGATTCCATCTCAGATTTAAAAAAATAAAAACAAACAAACAAACAAACAAAAAACAGTTAAAAAGTAAATAAAATTAATGTTAAAGAATAAAGTATTTTAATTAACATTTATATACTGCACTAAATAGAATACTAAGGTAAGATGCACTCCCTTTTACAACTTACTAAAGAAAATTGTAGCTGTAGCAATGTATATTTCATATTTAACATTATTATAATTGAAAAACATATACTCATTGTAAAATATGTTCAATTATTTAAAAATACACTTTTAGTTTTTATAATAATTTAATGAAGCAGCACATGATTTATCCTGCTTCATACAATTATGTGCATATATGTTGG
>NW_016806320.1:2745200-2769232 GCF_001698545.2 Rhinopithecus bieti
TAACATTATTATAATTGAAAACATATACTCATTGTAAAATATGTTCAATTATTTAAAATACACTTTTAGTTTTTATAATAATTTAATGAAGCAGCACATGATTTATCCTGCTTCATACAATTATGTGCATATATGTTGGATAGCATTATATTTGTTTTAAAATACTTGATGATTACTAGTTAAGAAGACATATTGAAACACGGTCTTGAGGGTGATTAGTCAAGTTGCTCTCATCAAATATATATTTTGTAAAACTTGAAGGATATAAAAACTACCAAACTTGTTATTGGGAAAAATATTTGTAATACATTTTATAGTGAGCTGGGTTTAATATGCTACAATTCAGAGAGGAAAAACTTTTTTATAATCTGAATTATTGACTCATGTAAAACAAAATTTTATGGAGAGGCAGTCACATGTTAAGGCTGTCTTGATCTTAAACTCAAATTTTATGATTTATTACATTGTAATGAGTGCTGATCTATTAATATGATCTTGCATCTACCTTATGAATATGGTTTCAGTCATATTCATTTCTGTTAGAGGAAAAGAGAGCAGTAGAGTAAACTCCTCATGTTAAGGATAATTGTATTACATATTAGCTTGTTCTTTCCACCCCCAGTCCTCATTTCACTCCAGTTTATACAGGAAGAAAATAAAAATTTGAAGACATTCCCTCTATATTCTGTTTCCACTACTTTTTTCATCATTTAAACAGCCACTCAGAATAATTTTGAGCAAGACTTCCTAATTGTCTTCAAATGTGTATTTGGTTTTCCAAATCATTGGACATTTTTGTTACATAAATAATTTTATACATCACAGCATAGTATCAAATATCAGATCTGTTCATAAATTAAAATACATATTAATCCAATATTCAACAATACAAATTCTGACCTTCCACACCCTTCAGGAGTCAGTAAATCTTTTGGTTTAATTTAAAATACATCAGCATTTGACAATATCTATACTCCACTTATACTACCATGATCTAAGAAATTCATATCTCTTACTTGGATTATAATAATAGCCCTAAATATTATTTTTTCTATTTACTTTTGTCTTCTTACTACAGACTAATTCCTAGTGGCACAGATGATTCTCTTAAAACATAATTCTGATCATGAAACTCCTCTTTTCAAATGAATCCAGTGGCCTTCCACTCACTTTCACTTATGATAATGTAGAAAGTGTTTTCAATGTATTTTGTGTCTATAAATCATTTTCTCTAGTTTTCTCTCTCTTTATTTCTGTTCAATAATTCTCCTCCTGCTCTTTCCACTCTACTAACACTGTGTCCTTGTTGTAACTGCAATATGGCAAGCAAGTTCTTGCTTCAGGGCTGTAAAAGGGCTTATAATTTCTCATTGGAATAATATTTCCTTAGAACTCTGTGGCTTCTTCTTTTTTTTTTTTTTTTTTTTTTTTTTTTTTTTTTTTTTTTTTTTTTTTTTTTTTTTTTTTTTTTTTTTTTTTTTTTTTTGGCATGGTTTGTTCTATTAGTTTCTTGACATTTTTCTTCATGTGCCAACTTTTTATAACCTTTGTGATATCCGTACTTCAAATTTTAACATTTTCAACACTTTATTATTCCTCATGTATATATTACCACTTGAAACAAACAATATTTCACTTGTTTCTTGTCTAATTCCTGAACCCAAATGTATACAGTATAAGAGGTGAAATGTTTTTTACCGTAATATCTTGTGAAATAATTCCTCAAAAACAATAGGTAGTCAACCAATTTTTGAGTTTGCGAAGAACATTATGCTAAAAGAGTTAGCACTTGTGATATAATAGCCATGATACCATATGTAGAGAGATCAGAATAATCAGAAAGCACAGATGGAGGCTAGTCTATGAAAAACATAGTCATTAAACAGAAGATAGGGATTTGATTCAGCTTGGGTGCAGTAAGTACTGTAATAGAAATAGGCCCAGAGTCATGTGGTTGTACAAATGGAGAATGAGGTTGGATCCAGGGTGATCCATAGTGAACCATTAATCTGATTTCTGAGTAGAGTTAGAGAAATCACTTTCAAGGGATGAAAAGTTAAAAATAGTCCCTGAGCAGAGAGGAGCTTGGTGTGTTTGAATAATGTTAAGTAATGTCTGTGTGACAGAGAGTGGATTAAGCAAGGGATGAAAAACACAGTTGAGGCTGGCAAGTTCAGCACTTGTCAGATAATTCAGGGCTCTTCAGGCCACAGGAAGATTTTTATAATTTAATCTGAGTGCAAAGAAAAAACAGTATTTAAACACAGCATAGGCATCATAAATGTGGAAGATTATGCTGGCTCTGTCTGAAAACTAGTTGCTATAGACTAGGAGTGGATTTAGTGGGAATAGTGAGGAGATTATTATTCAAGGAAGACATGATTATGACTTGCACTAGGTAAGTTAGTGGAATTGGTAAAATGGAGATTTCAGATTAATTGAGAATGCATATTACCTCATAAAATATCATACCCAATGAGTATACTTATTGATCATACTTTTATTTTTCTCTTCAGAGTACAAAATATGTATGAACTCCAACTCTAGCATTTATTTACTAGATATAAAAATTTGAGGCATTTGTATTAAATTGTAAACTTCAATTCTCTCCTCTATACAATGAGAATAATATCTATATACCTTTTAGAAGTATTAGTATAATAACTACAGCTATGTTAATATGCATAACAAATGTGATATATATCCCAACTCTTATGTAATCATTGTTAAAACACCAGCTCCATTCATAAAATCTGGAAAAATAAGTCTAAGTTACTACCTTATTCACTCTCTGCACAACAAATAGTAAGATCAGTAGAGGTAGAAACCTAGAGCATGTTAGAAATACAAAATAATCTCCCACTATTAAATAGCCGTAAGCCTGAGAAATTACATCAGTGAAATGGTGGTAAAGTCTTGTGTTGAAAACCACATATGTCTGGGTTAGTACACCATTAATGCATGAATCCACAAGGCAACAGTTCTAAACTTGACCTAAGGCAAAATAATAAAGCAGAGAAAGCCTATCTGTAGAAAAGAGGAAGGGCCTGGAGGATGTGGATGGAGCCTATTTGAGGCAGGAAATGAAATAAGCCCAAGATGTGATGAGAAGAGCCTTGGTTTTTGACTTTTTATATTAGTAGACGTATATGCCAATTTATTTTACGTTTTAGGCTATCTATGAGGTAGATTGCGGTATTTAATAAATGTTCTTAAATTTTATTTGATGTTTTGTTTCCTTGTATTCAAAGAGGCTTAAATTAAAAGTGAAACAGTGTAAAAGTCCAATAAAATTGTCAACTTATTTCTGAAAGATATGCAGTTTAAATATAAGTATTATTAAACACATATATGCATGGAAACTCAATTACGAGTTTGCTGATATGGTTTGGCTGTGTCTCTACCAAAATCTTCACCGATTCTCCCCAAATTACATAACTGATAACTGTGGACCAGTATATGAAACTGAACTTTCTGTGGGTTCTGGACAGTGGACAAGAGCAGACAGATGGTTGAGGATTTTTAAATCTTGGAGCAAGTGACCGACACAGAGTTCCTTGTTTTTGTAGCTTTTGACTGTGGATGGCTGCCTTGGTGGTAGCAGCTGGTCAGGGGCAGTTAAAATTCTGATAGAAAGTCCAACACTTTCACTGGAGGAACAGGAGAATGAAGCTGCAGAAATGAGGACCTCCAGAGAGGGAAGAGCCGAAAAGCCAGAGAAAAGCACTCTGAAACCTTTTAAAGGGCGCAGCCTCTTGCTAATGCCTAAAACATGCAAACACAATGCAAATGGAAAGTAAAATACAGCTGACTCAAAGAACTGAATTGTGATCTGGGTCACTGCACAGTATGACTACGGCTCTTTGCAGTTTGAGAACAATCAAGTTAATTGACTGCTTAAACTAATAAATAATCTTCAGAACAATCTAATAATAACAAATGACATTTTAATTATCCAGGATATTATCCAAACCTTAGCATAGCAACACCCACGAAATGTGATCCAATATCTATAGCAAAAAAAAGATCAACAGATGTTTATCTCAAAATGACGTGAATGTTTGAAATTACAGACAATAATTTGAAATTCACTATTGCAAATGTCCTCGGGTAAAGAGTAGTACATTTTAGACCGGTCACAGTGACTCACATCAGCACTTTGGCAGGCCGAGGTGGGCAGATCACGAGGTCAGGAGATGGAGACCATCCTGGCTAACATGGTGAAACCCTGTCTCTAATAAAAATATAAAAAATTAGCCAGGCATGGTGGCTTGCACCTGTAGTCCCAGCTACTCAGGAGGCTGAGGCAGGAGAATGGTGTAAACCTGGGAGGCAGAGCTTGCACCGAGCCGAGATCGGGCCACTGCACTCGAGCCTGGGCAACAGAGTGAGACTCCATCTCAAAAAAAAAAAAAAAATAGTAGTACATTTTAGTAAAATAAATATATATCATCTTTAAAAAACAATTTTAGAATTAAAAGTTAAAAATCAGAATAACAGAAAAGAATGGTAACAGGTAAAAGACCCGAGGAAAGATGAATGGTAATAATCTAATCCACAGAAGACAGAAAATACAATATTGGATAGCACTTCGATGACATGTTGGACAATTTTGAAAGATGTAACTGGCAGAAAAAATGGAGCTAAAGAGGTGGAGAGCATGTGACAAAAAAAAAAAAAAAAAAAAAAAAATGAAATCACAGAATAATACACCAGTTTTTAAATTCCATCAAATACAATAAGTTTAACAGATTCAGAAGCTATGATTCACCAAAACAGCATATATAATAAGACACCCAAGGTTAGGTACATTATCCCAAATTGCTGAAAGTCAATAATTGAAGGTAAAATTTTTCAGACCAGCTTGAGTAAAGTAACACAGTCACATACAGGGGTAAAATAACTGAATGATTGTAGACATTTTTTCAGAAACAAAGGGTGGCCCAAATAACTGTGGTTAAATACCTTTAAAGTGTGTTGGAAAAGAGCAACTATTTAATGGTTATAAAAATTAGTATAGCTAAAAAGCAATCTAACTTAAAAATGGTTCACATATTAATTAACAATATATTAAATAATCCAAAAGAAGTAGAAAAAGAAACAGGAAAAAATAAATAAGAAGTGAAGAGGATGGTGGGTTGGTTGGGGGAAGTGACATTAGACCACAAGGACATTTGCAATAGTGAACTTTTCAAATTTATTGTCTGTAATTTTTTCAAACCATTCAAAACTTCTAAATAAAGAGGTGGATATTAGGAAGATTGAATAAAAGGCAAGTTTCACCTACGTTTCAATCATATGAAAGACAGACTAAATATAAATAAATGTTTAAAGTAGATGAATGGAAAAAATATATTATTGTAAACAATGATCTTTTTACATCTAGGGAAACAAGACTTATGCTCTACAAAAAAACTTATGGTACAAAATATACGTGCAACTTTATTCAAATTGGTCAAACGTGGAGCGCATAACTTATATGGCCCAAATACATATAAATGGTAGAAACATACTGTGATATATCTATAAAAATGGAAATCTTTGACGCGCAATAAAACCTAACAACTGATTGATCCATGCAACAAACTGGATGTATACTCAAAAGTTTTAATTCTAAATAAAGATGTCCAAGATAGAAAAGAGTACCTTTATGTCATTCTGGTCTTATAAAATTCCAAACAAAACTATACTACACATAGTAGCATCAATGTTTGCCTGGAGTCAGGGATAGAAGAAAGAATGGATTGGTGATGGGCATAAAGCATATTTTAGAAGAAAATTAGTCATCTGTAACTTGATGAATGGTGTTACATCTTAGGTGAATGTACAATACCGTTAAACTCATCATTATATCTTTTTAGTTGTGTACATAGCTTTTTATATTATATCTTTTAAATCAATATCTTTTTAGTTGTTTACATGCTATTCCTAATATATTTTAGAGAAGAGATATACATATATCTTATAAATTATATATAATATATGTAATAAATTAGAACTATGAATTGAATGTGATAGCATACATTTCTTTCAAAGGTGACATATCAAAATCACTCAGAAGCTGTATGATCAAATAAAATTGATTAATGCATTTTGAGTACTATATGGACAACATATTTTTACACTTTCCAAATCTATACATTCTTACATTACACCCTTTCCATATTATTTCTACCATGTCTATGTAGGCAAGTGGCCAGAGAATGCTTCAGAACAATAAATCAAATAAAAAAAAAAATACAGATAGCCATGCTATAGTTTAAAGCAGCTTTCAGAAGAGTCAAACAAGTGTAATAAAGGGAGTCATCATTTATCCAATTACTTAAGTTTCAAGAAATATATTGCACAAAATTGAAGGACTGTGAACATGTGAATAAAAGTTTTTTAAATTATTTTAGCAGCTGAAAGAAGCCCAAACATCAGGATTTTATGCCTAAAACATCCTGGCAATTGGAATTTTTAAGCATAAGATTAAAGGAGGTGCTATTTTAGAGAATCTATTCAATCATAAAGTATTACAGTCTTATAGAGTCAGAAAATAACAATTTATCAACAAATATCTTGAGTTGACAACTAGATTAAATAAATGAAGAAAATGTAAGAGGTTGGAGACAAGCCTTCAGGAAAGGAAACTTGTTAACTGAAGCTGAAATTAATGTCATTAAACTGATGATGCAGAATATTTGAGATTTAACCAAATAACAAATGAAACCTCACTGCTGTTGTTGTCTCAGAAAACGAAGATTAAATGGATAGAAAAAATGTAGATGAACAAAGAACCTGGAATGTGTGTGGATGAAGAATATGGTTTATCTAATTTTATTTTTTTAACGAATAGAAAACCATTTTCTCTACAATCTGTGGGCTCTTAGAATTTAGAAACAACTGAGAAAAGGCAAGAGTAATGGAATTTAATGGCCCTATTATGTCCTTGAGTCCAACCCTCTATGAGAATATGGGATAGGAAGTTATCAGCATAGGAAGACTTTTACAAAGGTCTTAGAATTGCTAATGGTGAAAGATTTCTTTTGGTTTCTTCTGCGCTTGCTCCAAACCCTCTGACCTCTTAATGACTAACATTTTCCTAAGTGAACACACACACACATACCCACCAGAAAGTCAGTTTCTTGAATTTGTTTATTGTGGGGGTAATTATTTTTGTCTGTTATTCCCATGATACATAGCACCACTATTAAAATGGTTTTAACTTTAATATAATCCATAATTATGCACATATTCTAGTATTTAAAATATGCCATATTGTCAACCTTCACATAGTTAAAAGTCAAATATTTCATAGATTTTTTATCCTGTCAAAAAGAGCTAAAGACCACTCTAAGAAAATCATAGGAATATAAAATGTATGAAAGGATAGACCATAATAATTAGTTTGGAATAAATATAATGTGTTGTGCAAATAAGTTACTATTAAGTATCATGGAGATATATTAACTATTTTGGAGAATCTGAGGAGCAAACATTGACTAAACTGTTCTCCCATTAGTTTGGTCGATCTCACTTGCAGTGTTGGATACCTAACACTTATCAATATATCACAATGAATATATTTTGCTACATGGCTCTTACATAATGTTACAGATACACATTAAACACTTCCATCATATTGAACTGCATACATTCTCCCTCATAGTAAATCTGATAGAAGTCAAACTTTACTGCATATAGAAAACAGTATTTATTAATAGAGTGAATAAAGATTTACAGAGGAAACATGTAATGCCTGACACTCCTTTGGACACTGAGGATAAACATGGAACAAGGCAAAATCCCTCTCCATGCTCAAAGTGTAGAGACAGAAAGTTAACAAATAAACACATTGCTATATAATATATGAATTTCGGATATTATGTCCTTAGAAGAGTCTTTCCTTACTAAGTTCAGAAAAAGACGAGCTCCATAATTGGCAGTTACTTTACTATGCTTTTTAATTTTACCATGCTTTTACATTTTACCATGCTTTTTAATTTGTATTTACTACTAACTCATCATAAATGGCACACCATTTCATTGCTTTAGTTGGCTACTCTGGCTCCTGGCAGCTCAGTTCTTTCTCCTAAATTGTTAAAACAACAAAACAAAAGTTAAAGTAACAGTCTAGGCCTTAATCACTTGCTAGGATTAATCACTTACTAGGATTACTAAGCGAGAGACTAAAATTAGAGAAAGTGCTGATTTCATCCCATGACTCTTCCCTCTGCTACTCCCCCTACCTTCCATCTTCCACTCCACACTGGTGAAAGATCAGCCAGTTCAGCACAGAAATGGAGGTTGTTATATGGCCAGGGAGCCCCAAGCAAAATCTCCTGCACTTTTATGGAAACCAGGAGCAAGAAATGGAAAAAGAACACAGAGGGCAAGGCAGGGCAGCTAGAAATGGGAAAATGCTGAGAACTGTGCCAGAGTAAAGTGTCTAGAAGGTTGCCCCTCCTTCTCTCCAATAAGGTGATCTCAGCAAAGCTATCTAAGGATTCAGATAAAGAATCTCCAAATGAAATGCACCACGCTAGGAACACAGACATGTGTAAGTGCATGGCCAGCCAGAGGGACCTGAGTTATTGATTGCAACTCCCCTTAAGGACTATAATGTATGGGCTGTGCACCAAGTATAGTGAGGGAAGGGCAGTTTTTCCTATGAGACTGCCAGATAATTATTTGTCATTGTGTGTGGTTGAGTCTGAAAACCACACACTAGTTTTTAAAATCCACTAGTTGGTGGATTTAAAGCAAGCAAGCAGGAGCTCCACGAAGACATGCGGTGATTGTAAGGGGCTCACGAGGACAATCTGCGTAGTTTATACTAGGTATGAGGTTAAACAAAGTAGAATATATTTATCCTTTAAAGAGGTGGCCACCGGCAGGCAGTTGTATAAGGCAGATATATGGATGGATCTCATTAAGAAACTGAGGCAGTGGAGAAGTGGAAACTCTGACAATGGTGACTGACCCCTCTTCTGGTAGGGGAAAGTTAGACTCACATTCAAAATGGATTCCAAAACAACATCAAATTATAAGAATTCCATACAATACTAATTCAACAAAATTATTGACTCTCAAAATAAAAATTTTGTTCATATTCGTGAAAAGAATTGAGTTTTACAAACTAAACTTTTGATAAAGCTAGATTCATTCTCATATGGTCTACAAATATCTAAAGAACATATGGACAATGATTGTATGATACAACTATTAACATTTGCTTGGGCCAAATTCTCAAATGTAATGCTGTGTTTAACATAAGACTTAACAATTGATTAAAACAGTTTGACAAATAACAGAGCATTTATTCTACTTAATTAATGTAGATTTTGCTCATCCTTAGTTTTCCAAGCCAATGTAATCTTACCACCAGTATCTGAAAACAGATCCTTTGACAACTATATTTAAACTTTTTCAAGAAATGTTCCCTAAATCTAATATAAGTAACTTAATGCATATGCAATTACTTTTGCACTGATCTAATATAGTTTTGTAAATGCTTAGGTCTACTTAAATAGTATAAAATTAATTAAGATATCACTTTTTTGTGTGTGAATAGGTGAGTTTACTCTTCAAATCTCTACATGGAGCCAGTCATTTGAAATTTATTATATTCAAATTTAATTAAAAATATTTTATTTTAGTTACTTAATCTGTATTCCCAGAATCTGAAATAGAATAGAATTTCAAGATTGTAAATGTGTAAGAATGATTCAAGGACCACCTCTACATATCTTTTCACTTTTAAGTTTCTATGTTTTAAACGTTTATCATAATTTGACCTCAGCACAAAAGTGATAATACATCTGTTTACTGTAATGACCTCAACAATAGCTAGTATAATAAATTTTATCAGTGTTACCTATGTAATCTGTACACTAATTGATGCAATTTTATTACATTATGCTGTTATTTTTACAGTAATATTTTATTATATAGGCAGTATTAATTTCCTTTTTTTTTTTTTTTTTGAGATGCTCTGTTGCCCAGCCTAGAGTGCAATGCCACGATCTCAGCTCACTGCAACCTCCGCCTCCTGGGGTCAAGTGATTCTCCTACATCAACCTCCCAAGTAGCTAGGTTTGCAGGTGCCCACCACAACGCCAAGTTAATTTCTTGTATTTTTAGTAGAGATGGAGGTTTCACCATTTTGACCAGGCTGGTCTCAAACTCCTGACCTCAAGTGATCCATCCACCTTGGCCTCCTAAAATGCTGGGATTACAGGCGAAAGCCACCTCACCTGGCCCAGTATTAATTTCTTAAAGGAAATGCTTGCATAAACAATCATCAGTTATGCATTACTTATTGGATTTGGGTGATATTTTTTAACTGTGTAACATTTGGGGTCACCCACACATGAGTGCCCTTAAGAGTTGGTAATATGTCTTTAGCACTTTAGTGCCTGTTGCTTTTCCTCTGGGTCATGCTTTTCTTTTATCCTTGTTGATATTCTATCATCATTAAGTTGCATTCCTCTGTATCCTGTCACTGACAATGTTGTTTGAAAATAAAAGAAAATAGAAAAAAATCTATTTACATTTTCATCCTCTAAAATATCCTTGGACCCAGACCAGTGAAAAACTTCAAATTACCTGGTCCTACTCTCCATCTTCTTTCTAATCAGCAAACTTGTGTTTGAGAGAAAAAAAAAAGTTATAGTTATACTCAATTGCCTAGGCTTCTCCTCATTTCAGTAATTTAGACTCACACATATGTTCATCATGGGAGTCTGTGATGCCTTAATAAAATAGTCTCTTGCACAACCTCAAAAACCTCTTTTAATTGTCCTCTTTACCTTTTCTTCAGCAAAAGACAGAGAATCCATGGTAGTGAGGTGAACCTAATTTGTTAAGAAATTTGAACATTTGATTAATCTAATGCTGAACAACTGAGTCCAACTTAATTGTTTGGGAGTATATCTTTTAAAATATAAAATAAAGTAGTACATTCTAGAAAAGTGAGGTAAAGCATAGATGTTAGATTATCTTAAAAGGACATTGCTATGGTTTGAATGTGTCCCCTTCAAAATTAGTGCTGAAGCTTAATCCCCAATGCAACAGTATTAAGAGGTAAGAACTTGAGAAGGTGATTAGACCATGAGGAGTCTGACCTCATAAATGGGATTAGTGCCTTATAAAAGAGCTGGAGGCAATGATCTAGGACACTTTTGCCCCTCCACCTTCCACGGTTTAAAAACACAGCAACAAAGTATAATCTTGGAAGCAAACAGCAGCCCTCAACACACCCTGAATTTGCTGGAGCATTCATCTTGGATGTCCCCATTCTTATAGAACTGTAAGAAATAAATATAAATGATTTATAATGTGAAAGCTGTCAGAATCAAAATGCAGACACTTGTGTTAAAATCTCTGACAAATAGAGTTGGGATGACCATGAAAGGAAAATCCTCATTCATAAATGCCTAATATCAAAAACTATCACAAAAGTCTGCAAAAATCACAACCTTGTACAAAGGCCAATGCAAACTCACACTTGTGTGACCCTTGTTACTGATTCTTGTAACCAAGAATAATCATCTCAAAACAGTAATGTAATTCTCCTTAATTTTTCTTTAAAAATCTTTGTCTTCCTATACTTTCTTGAATATGCATATATTTTACTATGACACTGGTATTCCCATTGCAATGCCTGTTTCATATTAAACACTCTTCTTTTTCGGAAGTCTTTCTGTTTATTATGTAGATTACAATAATTTACCCAGGCATTTTGTTATAGCAACACAAATCAACTAAGACAGATATATAACATTATTATAAGGGATTCTGCTTCCAACCATGCCCAGACAACTTCTTTAAAACAGACTTGGCTAGGAAAAATGTTAAAACGTAGTATGTTTGAAGGTATTACAGAACTATCATGACAGAAATATGTATGAGTTTAAATTACTGAAATGAAGGGAAGCTTGGACAATTGAATTTTACTATAACACCTCTTCGCCTATTCACAAATTTTCTGATTAAAAAGAAACAAGAGAGAGTGGCAGATAAGCAAATAAAAACAGGCTAGAGGTCTTGTCAATTGCAATATTGGATAAATATTCATATTCAAGCCTGCCAAAGAGTAGAGACCATACTAAGTACCTAAGACCTTCTGAGGGGTCCTCAGAACTCAGAGCAATTCTCTACTCTAAAGGCAAAGTTCATCAAAAGTAGATAGAAATAAATCAACCAACATGAGGACCAAAGCTGAGTGTTTAATCATCACTAAACATTAATTGTATTAAGGTATCACCTCCTGCTATAATTTCTGGTTAGAAGAGGAGTAAATCATCTTGGTAGAAGAGTCATGTAATCTGGAGTTCCAAATTATCTTTATACCTTGTAATACACAATAGCTGATGGTTCATACAAAATGACTAGACATGGAATAAACCAAAACAAAATACTTTACTAAAAAGCAAGACCACAACAGATAATATAAGCAGATATAGAGCAGATCCATTTAATGGGCTTACCAGACAGACATGGAGTTTTTTAAAATGTAGTTGATCTATTCAAAGATTAAATGTGAAGATGAAAAATGTTAGCAGGGAATGTGAAATTCTGAAACATTATGTAAATTATAGAAAGAAAATATATATTATGTCTTAGCCCATTTGCATTGCTATAAAGGAACACGAGGCTGGGTAATTCTTAAAGAAAAGAGGTTTATTTGGTTCATGGTTCTGCAGACTGTTCAAGGATCATGGGGCTGCGTCTGCCTTGGGAGATGGCCTCAGATTACTTCCACCCATGGCAGAAATGAATGGGAGCAGGTGAGATGGGGGAAGAAAGAGAGAAAGGAGAGGAAAACGCCAGGCTATTTTTAACAATCAATTCTTATGGGAACTCACAGAATGAGAATTCACTCACTATCATGAGGATGGCATCCACCCTCGTGACCAAAACACCTCCCTCTTCATGCCACCTGAAACATTGGGGATTAAATTTCAACATGAGATATGGATGGAAAAAAAAATCCTAACTATATCATATAGCAACTAATAACTTTATTAAACCTACAAGACCTAGGTTTAGTATAGACAGAACAAGAAAACAGACTAGAAAAAATTACACTCAAATTGCAACAACAAAAGATAAAATGTTAGGCAATACAGAAAATATTGTAGGATACACATGGAATATGGGGAAAGTATTAGAACACACCTGTGAGTCCTAGGAGAAGAGTAAAATAGGAAAGAGAAATGTTTGAAAGAATAATGGACAAGTATTTTCCAATCCCTATAATTAAGGGATTATAAGAACAACTAGTGAAAAAGGGATGTACTATCCTGATGGAAGCAACAATAAAACTTTAGATAATGTGTCCACAGAAAAACAAACAAAAAACTAATGGAAGGTAACAACAGAATGGTATTGTATAAGTTCTAACAGGTTAGGACATTATACCAGTTAATTTATCTCTGAAGCTTTAAAGTGTAAAACGTCAGAATGGTGATGATTATTAGCAAGTTAGCAATGGAAAGAGAGCATAATGTAGTTTTTTTGATAAAGACAATATTCTGTGTTTTAATGTTAAATCCTGTATATTTTCTGTAGGCATGCATGTATTCTGTTATCAATAATTCAACATCAATAATTCACATTTTTAAACAAAACTGCTTCTAAAGGAGAGAGACTTCATTACCAAAAGAGTCCCACTTAAGGAAAAATTAAAGGGAGATTTTTAAGAGAGAAAGATTATTCTAGATGAAAGCACATCAATGAAGGGAGGATCTATCTCAGGAAGCCAATGATAGAAGAAAATTTTATGCATTTGAAAATAGAGCAAACATTAATCTTAACTGGGAAATATTAACATATTTTCTGTGATTTAAACAATGAGAAAACAATGCCCACTCTTCCCGTGTCAAAATTAGACTGGAGTTCTAGCCAGTTTAATGATACAAGAAGTAGAAGTAAGTATACGAAATATGTTAAAAAGTTAGTTTCACAGCTTTTTATTACTTCTGCGTGTGAAAATATGCCATTAGAAAAGTGAAAATTTAAGTCAGAGAGTAGGCAAAATAATCTAAAATCACATCTTACAAAGAAATCCTATGAATTAATTGTAAAAAGATACCACAATATAAAAGTAAATGCAGACATGGAAGATGCATTTCAAAAAAGAATATTCAACTAAATAATCAATATGTTAAATAGAAAATATAAATTTAAAGCACAATGAGATAATATTTTACAAGCACCAGACTGGCTAAATTTAACAAACACACAAACACATACTCACACACTACTATTTGAAGTATAAATTGGTATTATCTATTGAAACGGATCACTTGCATACTCTACTATGCATCAATTTTATTTATAAGTATGCCTCGAATTATAGTGTGTGCATGTGTCAAACAAGACACGTACTAATATATTCTTGACACCATAATTCTTTTTTTTTTTTTTTTTTTTTTTTTTGAGGCAGAGTCTCGCTCTGTTGCCCGGACTGGAGTGCAGTGGCCAGATCTCAGCTCACTGCAAGCTCCGCCTCCCGGGTTTACGCCATTCTCCTGCCTCAGCCTCCCGAGTAGCTGGGACTACAGGCGCCCGCCACCTCGCCCGGCTAGTTTTGTATTTTAGTAGAGACGGGGTTTCACCGTGTTAGCCAGGATGGTCTCGATCTCCTGACCTCGTGATCCACCCGTCTCGGCCTCCCAAAGTGCTGGGATAATTCTTAATAGCCAAAAACTGGAAACAGCTTTTATGTTCAGAAACACGGATATAAAACTGTAGTATATTCGTATAATAGAATACCACACAGCAATGAAAATCAACGAACATAAGAATTAATAAACTATAGGTTCATGAAAAACGGAGATTGATGTAGCAAATATAATGGTGAGTGAAAGAAAACTGACACAAAAGCATACATACTTTTGGATGCCATTTATGTAACATTCAAATGTTTTCACAATGGTTTTCTTTGAATAGAATTGCTGTGATATTAACTGGAGTAGTTTACAAGGGAACCATTATGGGTTACTTACAATTTCCTATTTCTTAGTCAGGATGATTACTATACATGTCTATTCAATTTTTGGTAATTCTCTCATGTTTAAATTAAGACTTTGGCTTTTTAATCTCAATTTTATTGGCTTTTTGGACAACATTTTTCCTCTTGGAAGCTTTCTCTACCTGTGCACTGGATAGATTTCCCAATATGTTTGCTGCACAAGTGTTTTGTGAATTCTCTGCACCTTTGCACTGATTATTTATGTTGTTGCTTTCCTAGATTGAAATCTTTTTTTTTTCTCTGGATCCAAGGCCTTTTGCTATAATAGTTCTTTCCCTATTTAAAAATGTCTACATTTCCAACAGCATCCTTTAATTTAGTGCATGGGATATAAACTTTTTCGAGATTTTACATTCTTAAAATAACTTTAATCAATTATACAATATAGATATCTACCTTTATTTAGAATTTCAGGCTGGGAATATAATAGTACCCAAATTATGAAGTGTCATTCTACTGATTTTTCAGTGTCACTCGTTCTTAAAAAAATGTATTTTCACCTCAAAATTTTAATGTCATCTTTATTATATTCTTCACCTAGATTTTCAACTTTCAGTGTCATTACCAAATAAAACAATGTTCATCCTTAGTGTGCTTTAACTACTCAATAACCTAACCTTCATTGGTCATTTCTTTTTTTTTTTTTTTTTGTTTTTTTTGTTTTTTTTTTTTTTTTTTTTGAGAGGAGTCTCGCTCTGTCGCCCAGGCGGAGTGCAGTGGCCGGAATCTCTAGCTCACTGCAAGCTCCGCCTCCCAGGTTTACGCCATTCTCCTGCTTCATTCTCCCGAGTAGCTGAGCTTCAGACCCACACACTCGCCCTGCTAGTTTTTTTTTTTTTTTTTTTTTTTGTATTTGTTAGGGTAGAACGGTTTCACCGTGTTAGCCAGGATGGTCTCGATCTCCTACCTCGTTGATCGCCCCTCTCGCGCCTCCCGAAGTGCTGGGATTACAGGCTTGAGCCACTGCGCCCGGCCTGGTTATTTTTTTAGTGGTTGTGTTTATAAGTGATTTAATAAGGAAACTCATGTTTTTCACTCACATAAAACAAATTTGCATTATATTTTCATTATTTCTTCACCTCAATTTATTCTTATTGTTATCTTGGAGGCACTGCATTTTATAATGTTCAATGTTCTAGACTATATTGAGTCTCTAAGAGGATTATCTTTTTCCAGATTGTACATTTATTTTCTTCTTGGGGATTTGTTTAAAATTAGCTTTAAACTCTTCCATTGACTTCCCCCACTGGCCACCACCACACTGTGTTTAATACATAGGAACTCAGACAGTCTGAAAAAGAATGATATACTTAATTAATGACATACTATCTTATATTACATCTAAAATAATGTATATTTCTACCTTATTCCATTTTGTGTTGCTGTAATGCAATCCCTGGGTCTGGGTAATTTATAAAGAAATGAGGTTATTTATCTCATGGTTCTGCAGGCTGAGAAGTTCAAGGGCGTTACCCTGGTTTCCAGGAAGGACTTTTGTGCTCCGTCCTAATATGGCAGAGGAGGTGGAAGGGGAAGCAAACATGAGCAGAAACAAATCCGAGGAGCATACTGGCTTTATGGCAAACCACTCTTGAGGGAACTACTTTATTCCCATGGAACTAATTTAATCGCTCTAGAACAAGAACTTACTCAATACTGCCACACTGGGAATCAGATTTCCACATGAGTTTTGGTAAGAACAAACCATAGCAATTTTGAAATCTTTTCTTTATGTGCTATGAAATTTATCCCAAGACATACATTTATTTATTTATTTATTTATTTATTTATTTATTTATTTTGATCTCTCTGTGGCATTTTAGGTACACACCCAAACACCTGGTGAGGTTAGACTGTCTATTAATATTTAACAAGGAAAGACTTTTTAAAATATCAATATTTGCAGGGCCAGTGAATTTTCTCAGAAAGATATCTTCAGATAACTTTTCCTTGGATAGTATTTCCTGAGTATTTATGAGACATTTTTCAAAATCTCCATGCAACTACAGCCCCAATTATCTGATAGATTTTACGAGGATATATGTCAAAAGTGTTACCAAAGCTTGTTGTTTACAATTTCTTTTCTTCTATTCTTTTTTCTTTTCTTTCTTTCTTTTTTTTTTTTTTTTTTTTTTTTTTTTTGAGACGGAGTGTTGCTTCGTCGCCCAGGCTGGAGTGCAATGGTGCGATCTCAGCTCACTGCAACCTCCATCTCCTGAGTTCAAGCAATTCTCCTGTCTCAGCTTCCTGAGTAGCTGAGAGTACAGGTGCCAGCCACCACGCCCGACTTCTTTTTAGTAGAAACAGCGTTTTACTGTATTGGTCAGGCTGGTCTTGAACTCCTGACCTCAGGTGATCCACCCGCCTCGGCCTCCCAAAGTGCTGGGATTACAGGAGTGAGCCACTGCGCCCAACCTCTTTTCTCCTTTTCTCTATTGACATCATTACATAGGCTTTCACAAATATTTCATCATGGAATTCTTTTTAAAATCTCATAATATTTACACATCAGTGAGTTTTAGCAAAGCATTAAAGAGCAGATAATTTCCCTTTTGTGTAAACTGTTTCTGACCGTAGGAAATAATTTGAATGAATTTACCTGTCAATGTAGTAAGGTAATATACAATAAAGCACAAATGCACACACACACACACACACACACACACACAGAGAGACTATAAAGATTAAACATACATACAATATGAAACTATTTAAAAATCCAATTAAACATCACACAATAAAGTTTATAAATATAAGCTGTACATATCATTACTAAATGCATTTTTGCTTATCATTGCAAGAATAGTTTAACATCAGCAACTATATTACTGTAAATCTGGATGGAAACAAAAAAATGACAATTTTAATGTCTTAACAAAGTAAGAGACATAATTATCTTGAAGTCATATACTGAGTAGTATACCATTTGAAATGCAACATTACCATTCAAACTCAGAATAAAACAAGATTAAAGTTATCATTTAATATTTTACTTAAAGTTCCAGCCACTTTTCTGAAAATTCTAGCCAAATTAAATGTGTGTTATTTGAAGAAATATGTTATGGCCTATTTAGTAATCTCAAATGAATAAACTGACAAGCCATTTGACTTAATCAGAGTTTTGTGAAAGATGGCTCCATGTAAGATCAATGTTAAAATTAATTTTCTAAATAGCAATGATGCAGAAACTTCTAATTTCTTCTGTCTTTATTATCTTCTTTAGGCACACACACATCATTTTACTGTAGTACTTGCTACTATGGTTTAGAGACATTTTAAGTACTATTTGTCAATAGTTGTGGCCAAGTGGCTAATTTATGACTAATGAGCTATGAATAGAAGATGAGTGGGTGACATTAGAAAAATTATTTAAGAGAATACCTGTTCTTTTTTGCCTTCTTCCATGCTCGCTCTCTGGAATGAAATGGTTGGGCCCTGCAGAAACCAAAATTTTCCTTGAAATAACCTTGAGAATGAAACATACAGATAGTAAAAAGATAATACAGAAAAATCGCCGGGCTCAAGCCTGTAATCCCATCACTTTGGGAGGCCGAGACGGGCGGATCACGAGGTCAGGAGATCAAGACCATCCTGGCTAACACGGTGAAACCCCATCTCTACTAAAACTACAAAAAACTAGCTGGGCGAGGTGGCGGCGCCTGTAGTCCCAGCTACTCAGGAGCCTGAGGCAGGAGAATGGCGTGAACCCAGGAGGCGGAGCTTGCAGTGAGCTGAGATCCGGCCACAGCACTCCAGCCTGGGTGACAGAGTGAGAATCAGAAGCATTCTTATACACCAGTAACAGACAAGCAGAGAGCCAAGTCAGGGAATGACAACTTTCCATTCACATTGCTTCAAAGAGAATCACTAAATACCTAGGAATCCCCAACTTACAAGGGGGATGTCAGTACCTCTCAAGGGAAGGAAACTACAAACCCCACTGTCAGGGAAATAAAAGAGGACACAAAACAAATGAAAGAAACATACAATGCTCATGGATAGGAAGATCAATATCGTGGAAAATGGCCATATGCCCAGGGTTATTTATTAGATCCATGCCCATCCCCATTCAAGCCTACCAATGAGGTTTCTTCACAGAATTGGAAAAAACTGCTTTTAAGTTCATATGGAACCAAAAAGAGCCCGGCATTGGCCAAGGACACATCCTAAGTCAAACAGGGACCAAAGCTGGAAGCTCACGCCGGTACCTGACTTCAAACTTACTACAAGCTACAGTAAACCAAAACGAGCAATCGGTACTGGTACCAAAACCAGGAGTATGGACAATGGACAGAACAGCAGTCCTCAGAAATAATACCCCACATCTACAAGCCATCTGATCTTTTGACAAACCTGGAGAGAAACAGAAATGGGAAAAGATTTCCCTATTTTAATAAAATGGTGCTGGGGAAAATTGGGCTAGCCCATAAGTAGAAAGCTGAACTTGGATCCTTTCCTTACTCCCCTTATACGAAGATTAATTCAAAGATGGTTAGAGACTTAAATGTTAGACCTAAATACAAACCCCTAGAGAAAAATCTAGTAATACCATTCAGGGACATAGGCATGAGGCAAGGACTTCATGTCTTAAACACAAAAGAACGGGCCAGGAAACCAAAATTGACAAATGGGATCGTAATTAAACTAAAGAGTTTCTGCACAGGGCAAAAGAAACTTTACCATCAGAGTGGAACAGGGGCGCACCTACAGAATAGGGAGAATTTTTGCAACTCTACTATGACAAAGGGGCTAATATCCAGAAATCTTACAAAGAACTCCAAACAATTATACGAGGAAAAAACCAACAACCCCATCAAAAAGTGGGCGAAAGGATCTTGAACAGGACATTTCTCAAAGAAGTTATTCATTACAAGCCACCAACCACATGAAAAAATGCTCATCGTTCAACTCGCCCATCAGGAAAATGCCAAATCAAACAACAATGAGATACCATTCTCACAACCAGTTAGAATGGGCAATCATTAAGGAAGTCAGGAAACCAACAGGGGTTGGGAGTATGTGGAGAATAGGACACTTTTACACTTAGTTGGTGGGATTGTTAAACTAGTTCAACCATTATGGGAAAACAGTATGGCCAATTCCTCAAAGAATCTAGAACTAGATGTTACCATATGACCCCAGCCTCCCACTACTGGGTTAATACCCCAAAGGATTATAATTATTCTACTACAAAGACCATGGCACACGTATGTTTATTGCCGGCCACTATTCACAATAGCAAAGACTTGGAATCAACCCAAATGATCCATCTGTGACAAGACTGGATTAAGAAAATGTGGCACATATTCACCATGGAATACTATGGCCAGCCATGAAAAGGATGGGAGTTTGGCATCCTTTGTAGGGACATGTATGTCAGCTGGAAACCATCATTCTTAGCAACTATCCCAAGAACAGAGAAACCAAACCCACCGCATATTCTCCACTCATAGGTGGAAACTGAAACAATGATCCAACTTGGACTCGGGGAAGGGGGAACATCTCACACTGGGGCCTATCATGGGGAGGGGGGAGGGGGGAGGGATGCATTGGAGTTATATCATTGATATAAATGATGAATTGATGGGTGCTGACAGTTGATGGTGCGCACACCAACATGGCCAAATATACATATGTAACAAACCTGCACGTTATGCACATGTACCCCTAGAACTTAAATATAATAAAAAAATAAAAAAAGAAAGAAAAAAAATAATAAATAAATAAATAAATAAATAATAAATAAAATAAAAATAAGAAAAGAAAAAAAGAAAAATCAATGTAAGATTTCTTTTGAACTCTTGGAAATATCATCTATGGAATGCCTACCTTTGGGATTATTTTACATGTTTGAAACATGAATGGTTTTCTTTGTTAAACCACTATTTTTTTAATCTTCATTTTGGAAATCTAAAATTAATCAGAACAATTAAAATATCCACACAGTATAATTAGAAAAGTTAATAAATTTACTTCACAACAGAAATTTATATTAGAGTAGAATAAGATCTGGGAATAGAATATGGGTAATTTTGCTTATGTGTTAATATGACCTAATACAATTTCTACAGTTGCTTTTATACTTTTAGAGACCATTTTGTCTCAGTGCTCTATTCTGTACATTTGTTAACCATATTACTGAGAGACTAAAAGTTTTTAAATGTATTGGAGACTGGCATCTAAATCCTGATATATTAATTATTAAAGGTATATCTTAATTCTATTTTGAGAAAGATCTACACTTCATGTGCTTTTTATTGTGGTTTTAATGAAATTAAAAGGCTTGTTGGATTGCATAACCTCTTAATATTCTATTATTATCATACCCGGTCAATGAGAGAAGACTTACCTTATATTAAAGGATGTGACATAAAACCAGAAAAAGTTTTATAAACAAGGTACTACAAACCTCCCTTTACTGAAGAGTACTGAACAGAAAGTTATTAATTGTTGCCTCTGAAAATCTGAATCATTTCATCTTCTTCTGGGTATTTCAAATGGAAACAGTGTGCAGAAAGGGGCAGGATAAATGATGTGAATCACTGAAGAGAAATGTTAGAAACATTCCACCCACTCAATTGACCTGATCAGTCTTGCCCTGAATCATTTGAGAAGTGAATTCTTCCTCCGTAATTCTTCATCATCCAAATAAATGCAAATATCTGGAAAAGAGCTTTATAGTCCAATCACAGAATGTTAATTTTTTGAAAATATTTTGCTGTCTTTACAAATTGGTAACAAACATATTTCCTTTTGACATTTCTCAAACAATAAAGAAAAGCTAGATCACACTATAATAGTTGCTAAATATTGCATAGAAGTTAACTGCTACACTCAAATGTAAGAAAGTTAATACTACTAATTTCAGCAAATATAGTTGAATGTTTTAATCAGTAAGCTGGAAGAAAACTTTTCTGTATTGTAATTGCTATTAGAAACAAGTTATCTCTAATACAAAATTTCTTTTTGGCAACTTCGAAATTTGTATAGATACTTTCTTCTCTACATGCAAACATTAATCTCTGTATGTTTTATTTATTCAATGTAACTCATTTAAAATTACTTTACAAATAATTTTAAAATGAGAACATAAATCAACATTAACATTGAAGGGAATAAACAATACCTTTGGAATTTTCATTAAAACAAATCTGATTTTCAAAGAAATGATATGGCTTAAATAGATTTCTGCCACATTGCAATAGACTCATGTTGCTTGAAAAATGAAAAGCAAAACAGAAGAATACATAAGAAAATAAAGGCTCAGCAAAATCTGAGCCTTTTATTGTTCAAGAAGAGTGTTTTTTAATGCAGTGTAGTAATGGAATGCTTTTGTCTTCCTTTGTCTAATGACAAATGCAATTTTAATTCTTTGTGTCTTTTGGGCTGCTAACTTGAAATGTCATGTCATTATTGCATTATTAATTTATATTTTTGGTCATCTAATAGACTGTGACGTTCTTGAAGATAGGAATGTCTTAATCATCTTTGTTTGCCTAGGAGCTATCATTGTACTTGGAGCTTAAAATCAATCAATATAATTTACCATCTGAATACTAATTAATAAATAAATTACTAAAAGTGAAACTATTATTAGTGAAAAAAACAGTTGAAGTTAATAGTTAATAGTATTTTACCAATGTTAATGTTTTTAAACATTTATAAATGGACCATGTTGGGTACAGTGTAAGCAGTAGGAGAATCTTTGTGAAGAGTGTACGAAAACCTTCTGTAATCTTTCATCAATATATATATATTTTTTTGAGACGGAGTCTCACTCTGTCACCAGGCTGGAGTGCAGTGGTGCGATCTCGACTCACTGCAACCTCCACCTCCTGGGTTCAAGCGATTCTCCTGCCTCAGCCTCCCTAGTAGTTATTTCAAAGTATTAATAAATTAAATAAATTAGGAAGAGATGAACAATGCTCTTATATTTTCCATTTCATATCGAAATGGAAAGTATTTAGGAGAGCCAAAACAGCTTTTTGAGAAAAACAACAATGTTTGATGACCTATACTAATTTATTTGAAGGCTTATTATAAAAAATACATTTAAATTGTACCCTAGAACATAAAGTATAATAAAAAAATACATTTATCAGGACAGTATGGTCTACACATAAAGAAAGATATGCTGATTAATGTGTCAAAATAGAGAAACTACAGATATAAACCCACTGATTTTGACAAAATTTAAAAGCAATTCGGGGATAAATAACAGACTTTTAAAGAAATGTTGCTGGACAATTTGATACTTATCTGCAAAAAATGTTGAAGTTTGTTCTTGTAGAAACTAAATGTATAAAATTTCAGTGCAAAATTAAGTATTTTTGCTTTGAAGTTAGACAAAGCTTTCTTAGATAAGATACCAAAAGCATAATTTATAAAATAAAGTAATGATAAATTGAATTTAATCAAAATTTCAAATTCTCCTTATGAAAAGATACTATGAATAGAATGAAAAAAAAAGCACCAACAGACTGAGAGATTCCATTTGCATATTATAATTTGAAAAAAGACTTGCATGTAGAGCAAGGGTCGATAAACCTTAAATAGCCAAATAGCAAATATTTTAGTTTGCAGATCCTACAGTCTCTGTGGAGTCTCCTCAGTTCTGTTATTGCAGCATGAAGGCAGCTTTAGACAACATAAACATGAGTGAGCTTAGCTATTTCCGATTAAACTTTAGATACAGAAACAGGTGGTGTGCTGGATTTGGCTTATGCATGATAGTTTGTCTACCTGCGATGTAAATATAAATAATTCACAAAATTAAATAATAAGGGCTAATATCCAGAATCTACAAAGAACTCAAACAAATATACGAGAAAAAAACAAACAACCCCATCAAAAAGTGGGGAAAGGATATGAACAGACATTTCTCAAAAGAAGATATTCATACAGCCAACAGACACATGAAAAAATGCTCATCGTCACTCGCCATCAGAGAAATGCAAATCAAAACCACAATGAGATACCATCTCACACCAGTTAGAATGGCAATCATTAA
>NW_016806320.1:2772274-2775191 GCF_001698545.2 Rhinopithecus bieti
AAAAAAAAAAAAAAAAAAAAAAAAAAGTAAATAAATAATACAACAAAAAGTACGTGAAAAAAATAACAAACAGTCCACCACAGAGGATTATAAAGCTATTTTTGTTATAGTTATTGAATTAAACACAGGGTAAATGCCCTTTCTTGTTCTCTACACCCCTGAGAGGAAATGTCCCTAATTTAATTTTTATTTGAAATTTCTCTTCTCTAATTCTACTCAATCACAGAAAACTTAATTATAAGTACGCAAATTTTCCAATGAAAAAGTTATTTATCTTAACCATATTAGGTATATATTTCTTAATTGAGAGTAAATTTAAGTTTCATGCACTGGCTTATACATGATGTACAATAACTGAACCACTTATGTCAATACAACGATTAAGATTTCTTATGTAAAATAGATATAAAACAAAATGTTTTATGTGTTGAGGTCAAATAAATTTTATTTATTACATTTATAGACATTTTTAGTAATAACATTTATATTTTCTATTTATAATGATGAAAATTAGAAAACCATTATGAAATAAGATTTACCTTTGAAACCTAAAATGTATGTAGCTTTTTGTTTCTTTTTAATATGAGTGGAAACTATCTTCAAGTATGGAAGTTATGAAAGCCATTTTATAACTTTTTGTAACATTTTATAACACATTTCCAAATGTGTTGTTTGGAAATTACATATTAGTATACGTGAAAAAGCAGGAAATAGATATAGAACATTCCTGCCTTATTACCTAGAAAAAATCTATGCTACAGTGATTTTGTCATTGATTGCGTAGTCATTCAATATAAATCTATTTACTTGTTTAATGATTTTATATTTTTCATCCATAGATACATTTTAGCCTCAATGAGCTAAAAACTTACACAAGTACATGTTTAATTCAAGATTAATAAATATTAGTTTCTCAAAACCACCATTTTACATGATCTTCTTCGAGTCTTATAATAATCCAGTGAGGTAGGCAGATAGTAAATAATCTCTAGCTTAACAATAAAAAAGATGCCAAGGATGTTGCACCAATGGATCTGCTCAATGTTTAATTGGTAATAATCAGCAAAGCCAGAATTTGAGATGTTCTGTGTGGCTATAAAATCTCTGTATTTTGCTCATTATTCTCTGATGGTTTAGCAGTTACTATGATGGCTTTAAAATATGGCCTCAAATTCTTTGGTTCTCCTCCTTTAAAGGGGTGGAGTCTCAGTGACTTGGTTCTAAGGAGTAGACAAAAAAGAAAAATCAAAAGCGTGAGAGTACAACTTAGGAGTCTAGGTCTGGATTACTTACTCAGGGAAACCAGCTGCTGTGTCAGGAGGGTACTATGTGATGAAGAACTGAGGCCTCCACCCAACAGTCATGTTTGTGAGCTATTGTGGAAGCTCATCCACCAGTCCTGGGTGCAGCCTTCAGGTATCTGCAGCCTTAGTTGACATCCTAATTACAACGTCATTAGAGTCCCTGAGTCAGAACCACTCCACTAAGAAATTGTGAGATGTATGCTTTAAGCTGTTATTCTAGGTTAATTTATTAGGCATAAATAGAAAACTAATAGTTACCTTCTTAGAATTCTTCCCAGTACTGATGCCTTTGCTGATTAGAACATTTTCAAGAACCATTAATGTATTTTCAAAAATCTGTTTCTTCTTCCTTTTGATGATCAATCGGTGCAATTTCTAATGGAAGATAATGTCAAAGGTTCAGATATATGTAGATAAATAGATATGATTTCACTGTAAATTCCGTTTTAGAATTAGTCTTTGCTTCTCTGAAGAAGAATGTTTTGACTATGACGATAAACTTGAAAGTCAATAAAACAGACCAAACAGCTTATCTCTTTGAATTAGAACTCAAAGGAAAACAGCAAAAGGCATGTTTTAGTCATGGAATTCTGCTTTATGGATTATGCTGTTAGAGCTGTAGATTAGAAGAAAACTAGGTCTCAATTCCAGTAAACATGCTGAAATAAGTTGAAATAAGTATACAAATAAAATTTTCTCTAATATGTTTTATACTTCTGAAGAGTTTTATAGGAAGGATAGGCCAAATGATTGAATTTTCTCAATTTACTAATTTTAAAACACTGAATGACTTAACCTATAATATGAAGAAAAGGGAATAGATATAAATATTTGACATAGAGAGGTGGTGTTATGGTATATCAAATAACACCTTAATGGATTATTATGCAGATATTAAAATTATAGTGGAAAATATGTAGCCACAAGAGAAAATGTGTGAAAATGGTGTCAAATGAATAAGATGAAAACAAAATTGTGACTATATTGATTATGGTCAAGTAAATATTATATGCAAATATAAATAAGAACAAAAAATAAAATTAGAAGAAATTATTTATTGGAGTAATAGAAAAAATAAGTAAATAAAATTTGCTTCTTAAGAAAGTCAGATTTTAAAAAAATAGAAAATCTCTTTGGCACTCCAACAAAACACGAAGTTATTTATAAGGAAAACAAAATGAAGTTATCATCAAACTCAAGAGCATGTTTAATTCCAGAACTAAATGAACTAACATGTTAGTGATACTCCCATAAAGAAAAGTAAGCAAAGGCAAAGTAAGATAATGGTATTATGTCTAGCTAAATTTACTCTCAAATATAAAAGCCACAAACTGTTATAATACAAAGGAAAAGTAAGTAATGGTATTATATCCAGCCAAATTTACTCCAAATATAGAAGCCACTAACAGTTATAATACTTCGAGAGCTAAGAAATTGCTTTCTCCATGAGCTCTTTCTTATGTATTAACTAGGCCATGAATTGCACACAACCACAACAATCAGCATAAACATCAATATAAATACTGCCTTTTATTTTTATATACATATAAAATATATTATATAATAAATAGTCCAATTCTACCACTTCTGATATTCTTCAAAACATACGCATT
>NW_016806320.1:2775953-2796483 GCF_001698545.2 Rhinopithecus bieti
CTTCCTTCCTTCCTTCCTTCTTTCCTTCTTTCCTTCTTTCCTTCTTTTTTTTCTTTTCTTTTCTTTTCTTTTCTTTTCTTTTCTTTTCTTTTCTTTTCTTTTCTTTTCTTTTCTTTCTTGACTTAGTCTCGCTCTGTCACCCAGGCTGGAGTGCAGTGGGGCGATCTCGGCTCACTGCAACCTCCACCTCCAGGGTTCAGGCAGCCTCCCAAGTAGCTGGGACTACAGGCGACTGACACCAAGCCCGGCTAATTTTTTTGTGTTTTTAATAGAGACGGGGTTTCACCGTGTTAGCCAGGATGGTCTCGATCGCCTAACCTCGTGATCCTCCCGCCTCGGCCTCCCAAAGTGCTGAGATTAAAGGCGTGAGCCACCGCACCCGGTCTTATCTGACTTTCTACTAATCTAGCCATCCATCCACACTTCAGTCCACTTGTTCACTCTAGCTCTGTCAACTGGAAAGATGCAGAAATAACAGCACACCCAGTTAATAATGCACATTCATATTGACCAAATTCTGGTCTTGAAATACCCTTCCTCACACCCCTGCCCCTGCCACATATACACAAACCAGAACTAGAAATGTCTCATTCCCGATCTGGGATGGAAAATGTGTAGGAAGTGTCTGAAACATTTTAGCAACTATCAGGGACTGCAACAGGATATGTCAAAAGAACTCAGAAGACATAGGAGCCACCCACTGGAGAGATAAGAACATTTCTGCCTCAATAAAAATAACAATGGATGAAAACACTTCAAATATATTTTGTATAACTGTGAATTCAAATACTAAAAAATAAACTTAATCGAAACTTTTCAACAAATTAGCCAAATTTGGAGGGTCATAAAGAAATAAGTCACTTTTTAAAATAAATAAAAAAGAGCAAAAAAATCAATCTTTTAGCCTATTAGTCCTGTGCAAACTTCTCTGAGACAGAAAACATCAGATAAAAAAAATTTCACTCATATAAAACATTTTACTAATAAAAAAGGAGAAATGATATAATAAAAATGTCACTAATTAATATATCTAGGCAATAAGCACAATCAGTAGATAACATCACCAAAAGTGGCAACCGGACACAATACACCTTTTCCTTGAGGAATGTAATGAAGAGTCTTGCCAAAAGTTGAAGAAAAGATTTATGTTTATCTATATAAAACTAGTACAGATTCATGTATAGATAGATAAATTTTATATATAAAATCCCTATATCTATTTATATATTTATATAGATTGATATATTTATATAGCTAGATATATATTTATTTGTTTAAGGATTAGCTACATATTTAAGTATTGAGCAATATTAAGCAATCAATTGATAGAAAATACAGAGGGCAGAGAAATATGTTAAAATATTTCTTGGAAATATGTGAAAATTATAGAATCTTAAATACTTTGCAAGTAAAATGGCCCAGTTATATTGTGCAATATAAGATTGCAGGAAAATAATAATTTATGGATGGGACCTATAATAACAAAGACTTAAGGTCTATAACCATGCTCCCAAAAAGTTAAAATCAAACCTAGTATTTAAGAATACTTCTTGAGTTGTATAAACTGTAAAATAAAGCAGAGCATGATTACCATTAAATATGGACAGTGATCACCACAGGGCTGTGAGGTTTTGATTGAGATCAGGCATGTTGAGAGGTTCAATAATGTCTGGAAAGACTATTTATTGATAAAAGTGGTAGTTACTAGTTGAACATATAACAATTTATTAAGTTGATCATATGTTTTAATATTTCTCTGTACTATATTTTACAGTAAAAGAGCTTTTCATCAATAGCACTCAGGGAAGTAAATTGTATAGCTCAGAGAATCTTTAGTAAAGCTGATGATCCAAGCTTAACAATGAGATGAACCTTAAGATTCTTAGTATTTAAAACTTTAGCCAATAACACATCACAGGAACTGTCAACTCAGGACACTGCTGCAATAGAACTGCCATTGTCATTGTCACTGTCACAAAGCTGCTTGACAATAGAGTCCATGGCTAGCCTTGCTGACACTCTTTTTGTTGGCACTGTCTCTAGATTTAGAATCCTTGGTAGCAAAGTCTGACTGGTCAAGCCTGCATCACAGCCTGTGTACCTTATAGTTCCTAGGGGAGAATAAAAATTAACATCTATTCTTCTGAGATATTATCTTCTGATGTAGAATTCAGCCCTGCCTCCCTTGAATATTTACCCTGTGAAAATCCTCTAATTAAGTAATGAGTATAAAGTTTTGGCTCCAATATCTACATCAGGAGACAGTTCAGTCTTCATCCCTTTTCTGTTGCTTGTTAAAACAATCCTGGAAACTGGGTAATTTATTTACAAAGGAATTAATTTCTTACAGTTTTGGAGACTGAGAATTCTAAGAATGAGGGGCTGGATCTGGTGAGAGCCTTCTTACTGGTGGGAACTCTCTGTGGTGTCCAAGTTTTATTTCCTTTTGTCTTTTCTTTTTCACACCAGATAGGTAATATACTGATATCATAGCAAGGATTTGGGGAGCCAGATCTCATATGAGCATGAAAAAACAACAGTCATATTTCTGAACTACAAATGGATCTCAGCATGAGTTATAGAGAATATTCAAACCATAGCAAGACCTAACAACTTCTATCTCTGTGTAGTTTATTAAACTAGTTTAAAAGGAAAGAGAGAAATTATATAGAAGTGTAATAGTTTTAGAAGATGGATTTGGTGATATAATCGCAAATAACTAAAGGATTTTATTAATCTGGTGGCCATAGCACTTTTTTCTGGGAACCGAAAGTATTAGATTAGATCAAGAGGAAAGCCAACATTAGAGGAACAGAGATCAACACAAATGGTGGTCCTGAGGCGGGATAAAATATGCGGTGAAAAGGGTATCTGAGATGATACTAGGATGTAGGTAAAAGCCAACCCAAGGGCCTTGAAGTCTGCATTATGCTGACTCTTTTTTCTTTTCCTTTTTTTTTTTTTTTTTTTTTGGAGCTGAGTTTCTCTGTCACCCAGGCTGGAGTGCACTGACACGATCTTGCAAACTCAGCTTTCGGGTTCAAGAGATTCTACTGCCTCAGCTTTCAGAGTAGCTGGGATTACAGGTGTGTGCCACCATGCCCAGCTAATGTATATATTTTCAGTAGAGACTGGGTTTCACCATGTCAGCCACATTGGTCTTGAACTCCTGACCTGAAATGATTTGCCTGCCTCGGTCTCGCGAAGTGCTGGGATTACAGGCATAAGCTAGCACGTCTGGACCATGCTGAATCATTTTATAATTCATATTCTTTATCATTAAATTCCCATAACTCACAGTTTATGATTAATGCATACTGAATGTAATCAAAGAAGTTTTTAATATCTACTGGGCTTATCAAGATGTTTTTCTTATTTGCTGATATGGAGTGTGTGTATGTGTATACATATGTAAACATATTTTCTAATGTTAATCAATCTGCAGAGTTCTGGGAAGTATCTGGTTCATAATAACATATTATACTTTTAATAATGTTGTTTCATTCTGTTTGCTGGTGTTTTATTTTGGATTTGGACATCTAATGTATTTATGACAAATTGTTTTAGAATTTTAAATATGCTCATCAATTTCTGTTAACAAGTTTATTCTAGTTTTATAAAACAAATTATCTCTATTTTCACATTTTCATCCTCCTATGAGCATTACATTTTATGTCTCTTCAAATTATATAAAAGTCTACCAAAATAAAATAAAATAAATCTAGGTCTATCTTTAGTCTCTTTGCATTTCTGATCAGCCTTCTTCAGTTGTCCTTCAAATTTAAGTCTGTCTGTCTTCTCTTAGACTCACGTTTTTCTTGATTATCAATAACACATAAGCCACTTGGATCATCTCTCCACCTCCTGGAGGGTTCTCTATCTTCTCTCTGTAGTTCCTATCCCTGACACATACTACTCCCACATATCACTCCCTTCCTGTATAATAATCTTTCCTCTTACTTCTGGGAGTTGAGCAACACTTGTTTTAATAAATATCTCATTTATTCAAACCCATTATCCCAGAATGCTTCTTTGAATATTCTTTAATCATATTTTGTACTTTACTAAATTTTTTGGGGGGATTATTGTCTATTTTATTTCTTTTTGTAGGGAACGGGGTCTTTGTGTGTTATCCAGGCAGGTCTCCAACTCCTGGGATCAAGTTATGCTCCTCCCTCCACCTCTGTAAGTTCTGGGATTTCAGGTATGAACCACCGTGCCTGGTCTTAACTAAAATTGGTATATCAACTAATAATATTGAATTCATTGAAGACATCTTTTTATAAATGGCATTTATCTCAGTGTAAGGAAATGGGATTATATAATCTCACTTGCTCTCCAAAGTCATTTCTTTATTATTCTTCTACACTCCTGCTGTTTCTTTAAGTCTCTTCCTATCTATCGTGTCCCTCTTGTGATGGTTAATAATGAGTTTCGATATGATTGGATGAAGGATCCAAAGTATTGATCCTGGATATGTCTGTGAGGCTATTGCCAAAGGAGATTAACATTTGAGTCAGTGGACTGAGAAAGGCAGACCCACCTTTAATGTGGGTAGGCACCATCTAATCAACTGTCAGCAAGGCTAGAACATAAAGCTGGCAGAAAAATGTGAAAAGACTAGACTGCCCTAGCTTCCCAGCCTACATCTTTCTCCCATGCTGGATGCCCTCGAACATCAGACTCCAAGTTCTTCAGTTAAAGGACTCAGACAGGCTCTCCTTGCTCCTCAGCTTGCAGACAGCCTACTGTGGCACCTTGTGATCATGTGAGTTAATACTTAATAAATTCCCCTTTATAGATAGATAGGTAGATAGATAGATAGATAGATAGATAGATAGATAGATAGATAGATAGATAATCCTATTAGTTCTGTCCCTCTAGAGAACATTAATACACCTCTCTTGCAATTAGTATGTAATCCACCACCCTCTAAGAAAATCTTCCTTATTCCTGAACATTTTCTCTCTTGCATGTGATTTTCCTAACAATTCAAATGCTGCTAAGATTCCAAGTGACTTAATGATTTTTATGGTCAACACATCCCATGCCCTAGTTACTCAACTTGTTTACTTCCTCCAAATTCCATGTTTTACATGGCTTTACTAGTCTACACTCACATGTTTTACCTTATGTATTACAAGAAATAATTTTCCATTCTAAATTATTTTTCAAGCAGTCATTGTAAGGCTTATTCAAATACTCCAATTACATATTTTCCTTGATATTTCTTCCTATTAATCTATCTTCTTTTTTATTTCTTTTCCTTCACACATTCTTTACTCCATGGTACATTGTATCATTTCCTCTTAATTAAGATATACCTATGTCCTGAATGGTATTGCCTAGGTTTTCTTCTAGGATTTTTAGGTTTTAGGTCTAACATTTAAGTCTCTAATCCATCTTGAATTAATTTTGTATAAGGTGTAAGGAAGGGAACCAGTTTCAGCTTTCTACTTATGGCTAACCAGTTTTCCTAGCACCATTTATTAAATAGGGAATCCTTTCCCCATTTCTTGTTTTGTCAGGTTTGGCAAAGATCAGATGGTTGTAGATGTGTGGTATTATTTCTGAGGGCTCTGTTCTGTTCCATTGGTCTATACATCTGTTTTGGTACCAGTACCATGCTGTTTTGGTTACTGTAGCCTTGCAGTATAGTTTGAAGTCAGGTAGTATGTTGCCTCTAGCGTTATTCTTTTGACTTAGTATTGTCTTGGCAATGTGGGCTCTTTTTTGGTTCCATATGAACTTTAAAGTAGTTTTTCCTAATTTTGTGAAGAAAGTCATTGGTAGCTTAATGGGGACGGCATTGAATGTATAAATTACCTTGGGCAGTATGGACAATTTTCACGATGTTGACTTCTTCCTACCAGAGCATCTGGAATGTTTCATTTGTTTGGTGTCCTGTTTTATTTCATTAGGATTGTTTCTGTAGTTCTCTTGAAGAGGCTCTTCACATCCTTATAAGTTGGATTCCTAGGTATTGTATTTGCTTTGAAGCCAATTGTGAATGGGAGATTCTCTCATGATTTGGCTCTCTGTTTTGGTCTGTTATTGTTATATAAGAATGCTTGGTGATTTTGCCATTGATTTTGTATCCTGAGACTTTGATGAAGTTGCTTATCAGCTTAAGGAGATTTTTGGCCTGACATGATGGGGGTTTTTAATATACAATCCATGCACCTGAAAATCAGGACAATTTGACTTCCTCTTTTCCTTACTGAATACACCTTTTATTTCTCTTGCCTGATTGCCTGGCCCGAACTTCAAACACTATGGTTGAATAGGAGTGGTGGAGAAAAGGCATCCACTGTCTTGTGCAGTTTTCATGGTTTTTTAAGGACTTTCATGCTCTAAAGCACCAAAAGCAATGGCAAAATAAGCAAAAAAAATTGACAATAGGAATCTATAAACTAAAGAGCTTCTGCACAGCAAAGAAACTACCATCAAGAGTGAACAGGCAACCTACAGAATGGGAGAAAACTTTTGCAATCTATCTCTGCAAAGGGCTAATATCCCAGAACTTACAAAGAATCAAACAATTTACAAGAAACAAAAAAAAAAAAAACAAAAAAAAAAACAAAACAACACAAAAAAAACTTAAAAAGTGGGCAAAAGAGATATGGACCGTGCCACTTCTCACAGACATTTATGCAGCCAACAGACACATGAAAAAATGTTCGATCATCATAGCCATCAGAAAATGCCAAATCAACCACAATGAGATACCATCCCACACCATTAAAATGGCTATCATGTAAAAAGTCAGGAAACAACAGGTGCTGGAGAAGATGGGAGAATGGGAACAGTTTTTCACTGTTGTGGGACTGTAAACAGTTCAACCATTGTGAAAGATGATGCTAGATTCTCAAGGATCTGGACAGTGTAAATTCATAATGAAAACACACGCCATCCATTACATAGGTAATAAATAACAAAAACAGATTATAAACAATGCTACTTATAAGAACACATGACAACACATAGTTATAACGATGGCCTAATTCACAATACAAATATTTGGAACCAACCCAAATGTGCATCCCCAAAAAAGGTTTTTTTGGACAACAGACTTGGATTAAGAAGTGGTGGCACATATACACTGGAATGCTAGCCAACCATAAAAAAGGGTGAGTTTCATGTCCTTTGTTAGGCACATGATACAGCTGGAAACATCATTCTCAGCAAACTATCCACAAGACAGAAAACCAGACACTGCATGTATCCACTCATAGGTAGGAATTAAACAATGAGAATACTTGGACACAGGAAGGGGAACATCACACACTGGGGCCTATTATGGGTTGGGGGGGGAGAGATTGCATTAGGAGATATACTTAATGTAAATGACAAGTCAGTGGGTGCAGCACACCAACATGGCACATGTATACATATGTAACAAACCTGCACTTTGTGCACATGTACCCTAGAACATAAAATATAATAATTTAAAAAAAGATATGCCAAGATCCCTTTAGTTATACCTAATTGGCAAATCCTACAACCAATAGATGCAAATGTTGTCATCCACATATGTATACACAAATGGATATTATTATTACAGCAGTGTGAACAACACAAACTGTCAGTGTTATAATTACTATAAATTTATTGGCTGCAAGTGAGCTCAGATCTCCCAGGAAATATTTGTTTATTAAGTCCTCTCAATCTCTTTTTCTCACCATAGAACATTTAAATCCTTTCCTCTTTCTTCACACCTTATCCATATAAGCCCCTTTCTCTGAAATTTAAAAAAGGAACTGTAGTCGTATGATATGAACTCTCAAATTTCCATCTAGTTTGCTTAAAACTATTTGCTTCTTATAACTATCATTTCTCCTGTAATCCCAGCACTCTGGGAGGCCGAGGCTGCCAGATCACAAGGTCAAGAGATCGAGACCATCCTGGTCAACATGGTGAAACTCCATCTCTACTAAAAATACATAAATTAGCTTGGCGTGGTGGTGTGCGCTTGTAGTCCCAGCTACTCTGGACGCTGAGGCAGGAGAATCAATTGAACCTGGGAGGCGGAGGTTGCAGTGAGCTGAGCTCACTCCACTGCACTACAGCCTGGCTACAGAGCAAGACTCTGTCTCAAAAAAAAAATAAATAAAACAAATAAAAAATAAAAACAAACAAACAAACAACATGAACACTCCACCCCCCAAAGAAACAAACAAACAAAGAAACAAACTACCATTTCTTACTTAGATCATGTAATAATAGCTGAATTCTCCACCTGTGTTTTTAATCTGATTCCTACCAGGTTTCTCAGGAAGAGTATACTTTGAACTATCTTCTTATCTTCATTTCACTCTTCTTTGTTTGCACATTTTTCCTGCTCAACTGAATTTTTTTGCCACAAATATTTTTTCTGTTTGTTCATTTTATTTTCATTAAAAAAATTAACCAACCATCCAACAAAACTCCAATGAAAACACAATCATCACAGTTTTCTGTCCTGTGGATATCCAGAAGTAGTGGTTTAAAGTAGCTTTCTGTTCATCTTTTTACCCGGTGTCTATAATGTAGCCTTACAATTTCAACTTGCCTGCAATTGTAAAGGTTATTGATATGTTGCTAACTCCAATATATAAAATTTAGTGGTTATTTTACTTCACATTTCAGGAGAGTTTGTTTCAGTAAACCAATCATTACTTTTTGGACTTCATCTTCTTCTGTTTCTTATGATGCTACATTAATGTATGTATCATTTAATTAAAATTAAAATATATGCATATAAAAATAAAGAAGACATGCAAATAAATAATTTGTTAAAAATATTAATATGGTTACCTATGAAGGGAATAGAATGTGAAGAGTATATGGAATTAAAAGGGAAGATACGCATGGACACACACACACACACACACATATGATTAAAGAGACACAGCTCAAAACAATTAATGATACTCATGTGCTGGGAACTGAGAGGTATGATTAGTTCAAACTTCTGCACATAAAATACTAAAACGATTTCACGTAGTCATAATAAATCAAATAGCTCTATATACAATGACGATTACCATTTCCTAAAAATAAGTTAATATGTCTTTCTGGAATAACTGTTTTTAAATACGCAATGAACCAAGCCAATTTTCTTAGTAAGTGTGAGGTAACGTAGATGGTTATTTAATTTTCAGAACGAGTTCATTCATGTAAGTTTTAAATGTTAATGCCTAATTTTAATATACAGCAGAGATAGATAGTTATGTCATGGCTATCTAATAATATATCAATTAAATGATACTGAAAATGCTCAAAATCTAAAAATCACTGACATAAATACAGGAAAACTATGCATTTAAACTTACGTAGTGTAGAAATTAAGAAGCAAAATCTGGTTAGTCGTTATTTATAAATTTATCTTTAGAAATGAAATATGGAACTGAATTTAGTTAGTTGGAACCAAATGTTTTACAATTTAATGGCAAACTATAATGTAGATATTTTTTGAAAAATAAACACGTTATTTAACATCTTTTCCTATTTTTTTCCTTGTAAAACATTGTGCTCAAATAACGTTTGGGAAGTACTTTTGGGAAGTTTTGTTTTGTCATGGCAATTCTTTGATAAGACTCATTATGTTAACTGCCACATTAAAACATAAATCAGAATCTTGACGTGATTATTTAAACAAACACTAAAATTAGTCTAGCATGACATGGAGAAGCCAGGAGTGAATATATTTTATTGTTCCTGTTGAATCCTGTTAAAACTTTTATTCTCACTGTGAAATTAAAAAAAAAAAAATTACTTCTCCATGTCATTATTATTCTAAGATTTTTAATTTATTTATTCCTTAAATTAACCCAGTGTTCTTCCTTTTCTTCTCCATCTCCTTCTCCTCCTCCACCTTCTTATTTTTCTTATTTTCAGCTTACTTGTGTAGAAAATTAATTATAGAAAAATTAAGTTACCCAAGTTTATATACATTAAGTTACCCAAATTTATATAAACCAAGTTACCCAAGTTTATATAATTAGTAAGTATGTAGTTAATATGAAGCCCTGGATCCAGAAAACATATGTATAACCAGTACACTAGACTGTCTATTTCTACAGCACAGAGACCAGAAAAAAAAAAAAAAATATGTGTGTGTGTGTGTATATATATATATATATACACACACATACATATATGTACACACATACGGACCTACAAATACATACACATACATATATAAGCAATTCTGTTTAATGGCATGCTAGAGAAATTTTACTTTTAATACAAATTATGCCTTTAAGTTGAAAATAATGTATATAAATACAAATTTATATATATGTTTTTGTATATCCGTATATATTCAAAGAAAATGTGTCAGGGTGTATGAAGAGATGGCGATAAGAACAGAGGAAGTGTTAAAACAGAACTTGCAATTTTGTTTCGTCAGTTATCCTTACCCATTCTACAGGTGAAGTTTATATTATTATTTTTTTATTTAAGTGAATTATAGTTACAGAAAATTTCCTGTTTCATGTAGTATGTTTTAAACTGCAGTGAAAATGATGGAAGTTCAAATATTCATCTCAGGATTTAAAAAATTTTGAGTTCATTTCACACAAAACTCTACGAACATATACTGTTCATAATATAGTAACTTAACATTTTCTCAGTTTCATTATGGTTTTTTGGTAGAGTCCCAGGCTAGGGAAGGAGGAGAGCTGTATTCACAAATGTAACAGAATTTATTAGGCTAATGATCTCCAAAGAGCTTTTTCAGTGATGTTCACTTCATATGCCAACACACAGATAATGACAGATCTTGACTGTGCTGCCTAAGCCAAATTGCTAGACTTTATTGAGTCTAAAAAATGTCAGGTGAATAAAGACATTGTTTGATTATATAATATAGAAATAATCAAGTCACTTGAGCTGTGACTTAGCTCAAATATAAAATGGTCAGATTTGATAAGGTCAATTCCTGTATAGATTGATGTGGGTTACTAAGAAATCAATGGCAAAAGAATTATTGAGCAAGTTAATGAGTAATCAATGATATTAGCCACAATATAGGACTTAAGCCAACCCAGAGTCAGATGGGAAATATTTCAGACACAACAACAATTGCAGTTTAAATAGACCAAAGTTTTAGATAACTATCTGGCATACCTACCATCATTTATTTAATTTCTTCTAAGGATTTGACATAAAATATGATATTGGATGATGGTAAAGTGTTAATGTAAGTCAAATATAATTTTAAGGGCTTTATATGTATGTGGACAACCCTACGATGTAGGCACTATCATAATTACCATTTTTAGAAGAAGAGTTTTGTTTTGAATTTATGTGCCTCTGTTCATTTCTTCTACTTTAAATCAATTGTTGTTGATTGGAAAGTTGTCAGGAAAGTTGTAAGAAGCCAGTTTTAGTTTGGTACCTAAATTTTATTTATCTAACCTATTACCACAAAATTTTTGCAAGAATATGAGATGAAACCTAGAGAAAAAATAACTTATCTGATCTCCATATATCTATTTGTGGAGTATGTAGCTCCTGGTTTTAAAGAACACTTGCATATACCAGAATATTCAGGCTTCATGAATATGATAAAAATAACTGTTTCTGTGGATATACATTTAAAAGACTATATTAATGGTTATCACAGTCTTACAAATGTTAAAGCACAGCTATGTTTTTTAAAAAGGAAATTGTGTGGTAGCTTGGCTACATATTTAACCAAATATAGCAATTTTATGCAAAAAAAAAAAAAGTTGTCTCTCTGCACTATAAAATGAATGCCTTCGACTTTTACCACAGCATAAATTTAGTAAGGCATTTGGCAATTGAATTAAAAGCAGAAAAGGGTCAGTGTTTGCTCACATGACCCAGGAGAAATGGAAAGATTTCTTACCCAAAGCACAATTATTGCCCCAGCATTTCAAATTCAAACATTATGTCTCTATTATTGTCAGTGCATTTAAACATAAATACATTGTAATCTTATATTTTTATGTTTTTGCTTTTTTTTTTTAAGTGGGGTATATAAATTTATAACAGTTACCAAAATCTGTGCCATATTGCAAGAGTCCAGTCTAGAAACTTTGCTCTTGTTGTTTTTAACTTTTAGAAACAGTAGCTTCTAGCTGAGAACAAAAGAAACACAGGATATTCTAAAGGGGGAGCTGATTGTAGGATCATATTTATCAAACTTAATCAAGATAAATTTATTGAAAAACAACAAATACCAAACATATTTTTCTAAATGGTAACTTGTATTTTCTTTGTGAAAGTTTGTGTGGGATTGGGAAAATAAGTTCATTCTACTTAAAGCCAAAAAATCTACCTTTGATGTTTATTTTGTTAAGCTTCTCTTAAAACTTGATGCAGTTGTACCAGTAGATTCAAGATATATAGTTGTATAGTAAAGTACCTCCAGAAATACTTTTAAGCCTGCATGCAAACCACCTCTGCACATGAAAACTGTGAATGTTGTAGGGCATTCTGGATGTCAGGGAGTTTTTTTATTTAAATGGAATGTTACTACATTTATATCTAAATGATTCTTTGACTAATTCAATAAAACATACAGATTATGAATAAAAGCACAATTTATGACATAAAAATTAAAAGTAAAATTTTGACTTACATATAAAGCTTTCGTTCAAATTATACTACTTAAAAACACATATTGTAACATTTGTTCACTTATGTTAGATACATTGTTCTGACTTGAAATCAAACAGGTTTAATGATTTAACATTTATAAACATTATCTTAATAATAACTATGTAACATTCTGTGATTGTTCTGGTGTTTACTGAGGTACATTCTCACATTTTTCCTTAGAAATACACAGAGTAAGAAAGGCAAAAAATATCACTTCATTATGAAAGTAGTTTTACCATTTTTTATTAATTCAGTCAAAAAATTACAGTAATTACATTGTGAAATTTCACTCTCTGAAGGAGTTACATTAATTTATAATTGCTTGTATTGATTTGAGAATTCAATTTCTATATTCTACACATGCATTTAGTCATTTATAAATATAATACATAGAACAACATACAACATATTGTGGACATAATACGTTCTTTGTCCTCTAAAATCAGTTTATACTCAATGAGTATTTTAAATTAAAATCTCTTATTTAACTATCTATCATTTATCTATATAATGGGATGGTTTTCTGTTTGAACTTTACCTAAGAGATAAGACAGATTTTAACATGTATGATATTTATGATAAATTTATTATTGGTATCAATGTAAGATGGTATCTTCATTCTTCAAATTTATAGGAGAAAATCCTTGTGAGTACAATCTAGTTTAAAATGCATAAAAATCGAAAATACAGAAAAAAAAGTCCTTTCCTGTAAATGGTTGCCAAAGTACTCAGTTGTGCTATGATAGTTTTTGTACCCAAATAAATGTATAATTTAGAAGAATTAAAAATATATTTGACAAGCTCTAAGTGAGGTGTAGAAACCACAAACACTTCAATATTTATTGCAACTAAATAAGGATGCTTACAGTTTCAGTCTTTCATGTATTTTTACAAGAATAGCATTGAAATTTTAGCTACTCATTTATTTTATGTCTTTTATTGTTCATATAATAATGTTGATTTCTCCTAAAATTATTATAAAACAGTAAGATGTTTTATTAATAGAGGATCTCTTTATTTTAAAAGCAGTGACGAATGTGAATCAATTGTAATATACTCGTTTTATCCTTTTTCTCTACTTTTTTGAATTGAAATATACACAAGGAAACAAAACATAATATAATGGATTTTTTTCATTTCTAGTGAATAAATATTAATATATAACTGAAATTATATTTATTTTAGACCGAAGTTATTTCCCATTTTAATTACGCATCTTTTGCAAAAAACACTGTTCATTNATTGTAATATACTCGTTTTATCCTTTTCTCTACTTTTTTGAATTGAAATATACACAAGGAAACAAAACATAATATAATGGATTTTTTTCATTTCTAGTGAATAAATATTAATATATAACTGAAATTATATTTATTTTAGACCGAAGTTATTTCCCATTTTAATTACGCATCTTTTGCAAAAAACACTGTTCATTTGCAATCTCAATTGACTCCTGAATTGTAAATCTTCCTTCTTACAAAAGCAAGTCAGTTGTCTTTAACTTAAATCTATAGGCCCATGTGTATGAGACTACGAATTTCTATAGTAGGTACATATATTTTGTTAGTCTGGATATTTTGATAAATTTCTAATATTATGGTTTTAAGAATACTGAAATTCTTTTTATTTTGAAAGAAAATTATTCTAACTTATACTCATTCACAACGGCTACTTACACACTACTGATACTAGAATTAGTAGGCAATATACTTGGATGGAAAGAGGCATAAAGAAATAACTGCCTTACTTCATGGATGTGTGAATTTTGGTAAAAATAGCTAAAATGAATAAATGACGTCTTGGGATACTGCACAATATAATAGTTTCAGTCGTCATTGCTTCCAGAAGATGAAAACAATAATTTCTACTTACTAACTCAAGCTAAAATGTCACAAAAAAATTGCATTTCAAAAAAAGTCAGAAAAATAGTGTGTATCATCATTGTCAGATGTTTTATTTTATTGACGTATCTTCAACACATTTTATGAGAAATAACAATGAATGTAATTGAGTTGCATTCTTAAAAATAAAACAGCACGTTTTAACAGGGTAGTAATCTTATGAGTGAATATCATGAAAGTGTCAACCACTCTTCTAATGAACGTTAGTCCCACCCTTGCCTGGGTGTTCTTAGATGATTATTTCCCAAGATATTTTTTGCAACAATCACTAAGGAAATATATAATTTCTGAAATCAGCTACTCCCCAAATTTTTCACTGATTATATTTTATAACAAATATTATGTTAACATTGTCATATTAATAAGTTTGTAAGTCAACTTTGGTTCATATTAACGTACAGTTAATCCTGCTATCTATGGCTTCCTTGTCTTTGCAACCTCATACAGACACGGATAAACTGTTTCCAAAAAATGGTATTACATTTAAGTTTAAAATCATATTTTTTATTTATACTCTATTACACATTGAAGGGATAATTGAATTTAACAACTTAGGGATGGAAATGCAAATCAAATACCCTACTTAAAACTGAGGAAACATATATAAGGTAAGAACCTAGACTTTGGAGCCTCACTTCAAATCTGAGCTCTATCCCTACTGACTGTGAGTTATTGGGAAAGTTACTTAATCTCTCCAGCCCTCAATTTCCCCACCTACACAATGAACAAAAAAAAGAAGTAACTACCTGATATACTTGTTACGAAGACTGATTGAGCTGTTACTGGTACACCATGTAGACACTGGCACATAATAGAGCGACATAGATTTTTGTTAAACAAATGAAGTTAAATTGATTTTTTAAATGCCAGTCGTGCTTAATACATTAAGAATGAAGAGTATTGGGAATCTTTCTGACATAAAAGGGGAATTGAGAATTAATAAATATTAAAAGAGAAGATATAGGAAAAATGCTGATGCAGGACATGTAATGGAAGTTCTACCAATGACAGCAAAACAAAAATGCAGAATTGAGCAAATCCATCTATCTTATCTAATATTCAATCCCCATGATATATTTATTTGGCAACATATAATTAGTTTTACAATTACACACTAAAATAAAACTTAAGTTTTTAAAAATTGGCATTTCTTGACAAACAATTTTACATTTATTCATATTCATTGTATAGAATTTTGAAAATGCTCTAAGCAAAACTGAGAGTTAAAATATGTATAGAAGCATATTCAAGAAATAAAGATTTATGTGGTAAAATCTATATAAACAAGATCATGCTATAGCATTATACACTATATTATACTTTCCTACATATTATAGTCTGTTTTCTATTTTTAATTTATGTATTTGGAATACCTATATTTCAGTGCAATTGCTTCTAAGATATTTTTTAAGTTTGTTTCATTTGGATGTATACCATCATTTTTAAAACTAACTTATTTTAAGTCAATCAATAGTGCATTATCAACCTAGAGGGACTGCATATTATTGCATATGAGATAAACGGAAAAGACCACCTGGCTATTTAAAATTAATTAGAGAGATAAGCTCTATATTCAGGAAAATATATATTGATAAAAAGATAAGAAAATGCTGACCATGATCTTAAGGACACTATAATGTATTCTCCCCAAAATACTAGATCCCACACTATTGATGAGAGGTAACTGTTAAAGTTCTTTTTAAAAATAATAATAATAAAATGTTTCTAATGCTAAAGAATTGCATATTTTAAAAATATTGCTTTGCTATAAAATCTAACCTATTTCCTAGGTAGTTATATTTACTGCTTTTAGAAAACTGCAGAACACTCTTGGCTGGGTGCTGTGGCTTACACCTGTAATCCCAGTACTTTGGGAGGCCTCGTGGGGTGCATCATTTGAGGTCAGGGATTCAAGACCAGCCTGGCCAATATGGTGAAACCCTGTCTCTACTGAAAATAGAAAAGGAAATTAGCCAGGCATGATGCTGTGTGCCTGTAATCCCAGCTACTCAGGAGGCTGAGGCATGAGAATTGTTTGAACCCTGGAGGCGGAGGTTTCAGCGAGCTGAGATCATACCATTGCACTCCTGCCTGGGAAACAGAGTGAGACTTCGTCTAAAAAAAACACTCACACTTTCTATGAACATGAAAGAAAATCGGAGATACAATCTGGCTGTCAATATTTCTAATTCACAAAATTAAAAAATTAGAATATCACTAAGGCTACACAGCATTTAAAAATATTGTGATGTGACTGTGTGTGGTGGCTCACACCTGTAATCCCAGCACTTTGGGAGGCCGGGGCAGGTGGATCACAAGGTCAGGAGTTCGAGACCAGCCAACATGGAGAACCCTATCTCTACTAAAAACACAAAAAAATTAGCCAGGTGTGGTGGCACACACCTGTAATCCCAGCTAATTGGGAGGCTGAGACAGAAGAATTACTTGAACCCAGGAGGCAGAGGTTGCAGTGAGCCGAGATCACACCATTGCATTCTTGCCTGGTCAAAAGAGCAAGACTCCATCTCACAAAAAAAAAAAAAAAAAAAAAAAAAAAAAGTAATGCTTAATTGTCAATATATAAGGACTTGTTAACATAGGTTATAAGTAAACACATTATTTATTAAACCAATAAGTATTAACTACTGATAATATGCTATATGCTTGTCTATAATTCAAACATGTCTCCTGTCCTCATGACACCATCAGTATATTAAGATTACTCTAATGTAAACACAATGTAAACCTACATTCATGTTAGCATTGGGCAGTGTTGTGAGAGCAACATGGTTGGAGGAGTAGGAAAGACTCATGAAAGAGATTCTTAAATAAAAAGTCTTGAAAGGAAGATTGTAAATTTTATGAGGAAATCTTGCTTTTTAAAATTGTTGTTATCTCCAGTATGTAGAAGAGTGTTCAACATAGAGTAAGGCTCAGAAACTCCTAGAATCAGTGGATATGTGAAAGAATAAATAATTGAGAACCAGCAGCGGGCAAGATGAAAATATATTTTACACAGACAGAACTGCTTGTTTATGTGTAAAGAACCCTCATGTATTATAATAAACTGAAGAAACCACTGTGTTAGCCCATTTGCATGTATTGGCTATAAAGGAATACCTGAAGCTGGGTAATTTATAATGAAAAGCTCATGGTGCTGGAGGCTGTCTACAAGTATTAGTGCTCACATATCCTTCTAGTGAAGGACTCAGGAAGCTTACAATCATGGTGGAAGGTGAAGGAAGTTAGCATGTCACATGGCAAGAGAGGGAGCAAGAACAGGAGAAAGCGGTTCCAGACTCTTTTAAACAAATGACTCTCATGTAAACTAAAAGAGAGAACTCACTCATTACCATTAACATGGTATCAAGCCATCCATAAGGGATCTGCCCCATGACCCAAACATCTCCCATTAGGCCCACCTCCAACACTGGAGATCACATTTCAACATGAGATTTGGAGAGGGCACACATCCAAATTATATCACTACTCACAGTATATTGTAGCTTGAATTTTAATTACAATTGAAGAAGCAGAAGATGATAATAGAAAAGTCAGTAAGAATGATATTATGAATGAACTTTTATGTGCCTTATAAAAGTCTGAAATTTGAATGATATAATTATATTTTACTTTAAAACCAAAACTTATAAAACAGTATAGAGTAAAATTAGAATTAATAAAAACAAATCACAGAATGGAACCTATTTATGAATAGCTTCCAATATGTAAAACGAAAATAGCACTTAGAAGAGGAAAAAGGGAACGATTATACACTATTGATGGGAATGTGAATTAGCACAATCTCTATGGAAAACATTATGCAGAATTTTCAAAGAACTGAAAATAGAATTACACTTTGATCCAGCAATCCCACTACTGGGTACCTTACTAAAGGAAAATAAATCATTTAATCCTAAAGACACCTGCCCTATATGTTTATTGCAGCACTATTCACAAAAGCATTGTTATGGAATCCACCTAAATGTCCAAAAATGGAAGAGTGGATTAAAAGTGTGGTATATATTAATCATGGAATATTACTCAGGTGTAAAAAGAATTAAACTATACGTTTTTAGGCAACATGGATGGAACTGGAGGCCAGTATCTTTAGTGTAAAGACTCAGAAACAGAAAGTGAAAAATCACACATTCTCGCTTATAAGTGGGAGTTAAACAATGGTTATATAAGAACATACAGAATAGAATGATGTGTGGTCACGGGATGGGGACAAGGGATAAAAAATTACCTATTGGATACAAGGTAGGCTATTTGGGTGATAGTGACAATAAAAGCCTAAACTTCACCTCTATCCAATATATCCATGTAAGACAACTATGTTTGTACTTCTAAATGCATACAAATTAAAAAATATTATATTAAAAAAACAAACAAAGTGGAAAAGCTCCACAATACTGGTATGGGAAATGACTTTTTGGAAAGAATCCTAAAAGCACAGAAAACAAAATCAAAAATAGACAATAGGATTGCATCAAACTAAAAGACTTCTGTACAGCAAAAGAAAAAAATAAAAAAGCGAAGAGACAACTCAAGTGGGAAAAATATTTGCAAATAGCATATCTGATAAGGGGTTAATATCCAAAATCTGTAAGGAACCTAAGCAACTCAATAGCAATAAAACAAACTGGTGAAAATGAGCTATTTATGTTTAAAGCTAAACAAAAAAGAGAAATAGAGCAAGATGAGTAGTAGGATTTTAAATCAACTCCTAAGTTAACAAATGGATAGATATACAGACAGTTTTCACTTCTTCTTTTCATAGTTGATTTGCACAGTTGGACTCCCTGAATTACATAAAGGGTGAAATTAAAAAAAAACTGAAATTTTTGTAACAGCCAGTTTTTTTATTGATATCCTACTGCTTTGAATCTCAGGGTTCACAAGAAATAGTAATTATTGTAGTTTGTGAGGTGTCCCAGAGGCAAAATAAACAAGAGAAATAGATGTGCTTAGATTTTTTTTTTTTTCATTCAGGTAAAGGATTTTGTTTTGGTGACAGTAGGCAAATTGGACTCATTCCAGTTTCCTATGTTTTTCATTCTTCAATTAATGTTCACTTTGATAATTAAATTAGTCCTATATCTAGTTCTACTTTTACCTACGAAAATGATATTAGACTTACTCCACCTATAACACTTGAAATTCTGACAAAAATTCTTAAATATTTTATGTATTAGTAACATGTTTTATTGCCCCAAACCACATTTCTGCTGACAGTGATAGGTTTAACTAAAATCCACTGGTGTGTATACATATGCCTTTGCCACACTGATTATGGATGCACATTTCATTCTTCTAAACTCTTAATTTTTTTTCTTTGCAATTGCTGTTTCAGTTTTTCAAGGGAATTTTATTCAAAAATCGACTGTAATGTTTACAGGTATGTTCTCTGATGCCCCCAGCTTAAGGTTCTGATTTATTGTCTTGTAACCCATTAGGATGCAAAGTTCACAAATGGGAAGAACAGAAGTCTTAATCACCATATTACTTGTAGTGCCTGGTGTTGGCTCCCAACAAATATTTTATTAGTTAAATGAATTCTTTCAAGAATAAATGAATACAGGAACAATTAAATTAGTATTTTCTTCCTTCCGTAAGAATGAAAGCTTTAAAAAATCGATAAATATGTCAATTTATCATTATGATATAAACACAGAATGTCAATGCACCCTTGACAATTAGCTTAAATTTTTAACCAATTATTTCTTTCTTATTGAGAAATGAATTATTTAATGTATTCCTACTCTACAAAATACGTTTATATGAATGTTGAGCAAATATTCATACCCTCATCCCAGTTAAATCTCTATACTCACAACCTAAAATTTTTCTACAAAATTACTTGAAAACTTTTAAAAAACTGTATAAGCAAAGATCAACCTGGTGAATGATTTAATTCAGGCATTTTCTAAACAATGATATATTTTAATAACCTGAAGGAAAGAAGACTTAGTGCCTGTCAAAGGCTTTTTTTTTTTTTTTTTTTTTTTTTTTTT
>NW_016806320.1:2796688-2804372 GCF_001698545.2 Rhinopithecus bieti
TTTTTTTTTTTTTTTTTTTTTTTTTTTGGTTCTTTTATTGCAAAGGCACTAGACAAAAGAGCACTTTTACCAATGTTCTCATTAACCATGAGCATTCCTTATCTCTTAAAACCAATTTTGTTTTTGTTCCGTCTGCATTTGCTTCATCTCTGGATGATGGGAGAAACAGAAGACTCAATTATGATATATGGTAGTGTTTGAGAACGGTGTACTAAATGTTCTTATCATAATTATTTTAATTTGTATTGCCATAACACAAAAGTATATAATAGATGCACATTATATGTGTGAGAAAATGGCTTCATGGAATGAGTTAGGGAGGATTCTCTCCTCAATTTTTTTTTAAGTTTCAGAAAAATTGGTATTAGTTCCTTGTACAACTGGTAGAATTTTGTTGTAAATCCATCTGGTACTGGACTTTTTTTGTTTTTGTTTTTGGTTGGGAGGTTTTTAGTTAATTAATTCAACTTCACTACTGATTATTGATCTGTTCAGCACCTCTATTTCTTCCTGGTCCATTCTCGGAGGTTGTATACTTCTAAAAATTTATCCATTTCCTGCAAATTTCCTAGTTTGTGAGCCTAGAGATATTCATAGTAGTCTCCAATGATGTTTTGTATTTCTCTGGTATCAGTTGTAATGTCTCCTTTTTCATTTCGGATTATGCTTCAATTAATCTTGTATCTTAAAACATGAAAACAAAAGAAAGACACACAGAAAAAAGAAGGAAAAGAAAACAGATTTAAATATTTTCTAAAGTTTAGTTTTCGCTTGGATAAAAGCATAGTTAGAAAATTGAGGGTTTTAGTGCATGTGTTCACATTGAACCATTTTAGTGTTTGCTATAAAATAATGTTTTGAAATGAATGCTTTATTGTGTTATTTATGCAATAATTTTATTTTTACAACCTTTTAGAAATACTTATATGATTTCCAGACACCTAAATCCAGTTATAAATAGCATCCCATTAAAATAAAAATAAAGAAGTCATATCTGGCATATTAACAGTCTACTTAATTAAACAGCAACATGGCAGTACTGATACATAAATTGTTAAAATATTTGTACACTCAAAAATAATTAGGCTGTGTCATATGTTTTCAAAAAACCTTGTTACAAAACATCATTAAAGTTACTTTTTTTTCCAAAGCAGGAACATTTGTCTTTTTTAAAAAATTAATAAATAAAAGGCAGCCTGAAAAAGAATTGCAGTTCTAATCTGCTCACAAACATTTGTCACTTCATAACACTATTCTAATTCTGTTATTTGGTTATGTGCTTTATTGAAAAAAATAGAAATATTATTAGATTGAATTTCAAATATTCTGATTTGTAGCACAAAAGAGATATTTGTTATAGATGAGAAATTAATTTTCTTTATTGTCTCCCTCTTTAAAACTAATGTTTCAGAGGAAATTATATCTCCATTAAATTATTAATATCATGAATTCTGTGCTTCTTGTTGTGAGTTTCTATTGCTATCATTTTTAACTGAGCTTGTATTGTCCATATATTAAATTAGGTAAAAACAATCTAAGAAATGATAAAACTTGAATAGAAGCTTCCAAGCATTAGTATATCTTTGTTACTCTGACAAGTTTAGTGACTATCTCAATCTAAACCCTAAATGATATTTGACTTAAAGGCAAAATCACTTTTTCTCTTTTTCAGTTTGAGAAACCAGCAGCCAAAATTTTATATGTGAATATATATGCCAGTAATTTCATCTTAGCATATATGTACCAAAATTAATAAAATTGTCATCAGCATTGAAATTTAATAGATATGCATTCCTAAAATAGATATTTTACTCATCTGATACACTATGCTATATTGAGAAGATTATTTATATTTTGAAAATGCAATCATTTTGAATTTGTGTAATATTTATTACTTATTTTATCCTAGTAACTAATAATTTCAATATCTAAAATAGCAAGATTTGTTAATATTAAAATGTATGTTATGTGGACAATATAATGTACTTATATTATTTCTTTTATATCCATAGTTAAATATGCAAATAAAATTTTGTATGTTGTATTTATTACTTAGATCCCATTAAAAGGGAGTTTGTTAGAGCACAATGAATCATCAAGTTGTTCCATGTTCACTAGTTAATTTTCTGTATTATAGATTTTTTTCTTCCAAAATAATTTAAAAATAATTAGCTGTGTACTCAAAGTATACACACAAAAAATAATTCAAATTATTTAATGCATTTAAATCTGCCATAACTTTTAACTAAATCTGGCAACAATTAGAATAAATACTCACAAAAATAAGATTATTTAAATTCATTCAACAAAACATGGCCACTCTATGGTACAGAGTTAAATTGATACCATTTCAGATAGATGGATGTGAATGCTGCATTTCTCTCTCTTTCTGTATTTTTGATAGTCTTATCAAACTCACCTGTTCACTGGTCCCTTCAGCTACTCTGCTAATCACATTCAGAACGCACACACACACACACATGCACACACACACACACATGCACACACACACACACACACTTTTTTCTTTTTTCCCCCCAGGGAATAACTTAAGAAGAATACTCCATGACTAACTTTAATAAAAGCAGAATAAACTTGAAACTAAACTTTTCAAAGGAAAAAAGTGCATGCTAGTCTATCTCTGTAAAATTTCAGTGCAACATTCCTGGACAAAATAGTAACCAAAAGTCCATCTTACATAAGATTGCAAGGTTGGTGGTCATCTCTCAGCAAGTGAATACTGAACCTCTTTAATCTTTTTGCTGTCACGAGGAGAATCAGGAACAACCTTACCGTGGGGCACCATTGAGGCTAGAGGGAGTTTCTTAATCTGACTGGCATGAGACCAGTAGAAGCTTTCATGTGTATGAAATCTGTAGCTGAGTGCTGCTGGGACAGAGGAACAAAATTTTTGGATAATGTTGTCATGGGTGGGACATTGCCAGTCAGAGATCCCTTGAACTGTTGGCTGAATGTTTATATACAAGAAAACTGAAAAAGATGTAAGTACATATTTGAGAAGTATGTATCTGTGATATGTTATTAGTGATCTCTTCTGCAACATTGAGCTAGATTTCTCAATGTTGCAGAAGAGATCACTAATTAAAAAAAGAAGTTTAAAGTAAACCACGTGGCATTTAATAGTGTTTGGAGGGATGTCTAATCTCATCTAAGATAGATTAGTAGGTAGAGAGAGAGAGAGAGAGAGAGAGAGAGAGATAGATACATAGATAGATACATAGATAGATAATAGGTAGATGATAAAATAGGTAAGCTGATGAAGACAGATTTTAGCATGTTCATGTGCATGTGTGTATATGTATTCTTATTTTAGACATCTGTTCCATATGTTGTGAAATAAACAATAATGCTCCGGTAGCTCTGAGCAAATCTAGTGTTTATGTTGTGGATTTTAAATAACATTTTCTACAAGAGGGTACGAAGTCTCATTGGATTTATGGTCTGGGGTATGGAGAGTACAAGATGATTCTAGAATATGTCCTATCTAAGAGTTAAGTAATACTCAAAGAATGATAGTAACACAATTCAATATATTTCCACTTAACACTTCTGAGCATTTGTGTGTGTGTCTGTGTGTGTGTATTGGTGTGTGTGTGTATGAGACAGAGAGAGAGAAAGATGGCAATCTGATTTTAAAATTTCTATGTGAAAACAAATTTTAATTAAACCTTACAAACAAATATATCTAATTTAAATCAGTTGGAGTATAAGGTACTATTTTCATAAATCTTGTATAATTTTTTATTAGAGAGCCATCTATGAGAAACCCATAGCCAACATTATAGTGAATAGGCAAAAGCTGGAAGCATTTGCCCTGAGAACTAGAACACGACAAAAATGCTTATTATCTCCAGTCTTATTCAACATAGCACTGGAAATTCTACTCAGAGCAATCAGGAAAGAGAAAGAAACAAAGTGCCTCCAATACGAAAAGAAGTCAACCTATTTTTTGTCACTGATGATAGGATTTAATACCTAGAAAACTCTAAAGACTTTGTTAAAAAGCTCCAGGAGCAGATTAATGACTTTTGTAAAGTTTTGGGATACAAAATTAATGTACAAACATCAATAGCATTTATTTTTTTTTCTTCCACTTTTATTTTAAATTTAGGGATACATGTGCAGGATGTGCAGGCTTGTTACATAGGTAAACATGTGTCATAGTGGTTTGCTACACAGACCATCCCATCACCTAAGGATTAAGTCCAGCATCTGTTAGTTATTCTTCCTAATGCTTTCTCTCTCCTAACCCTGCCTCAACAGGCCCTAGTGTGTGTTGTTCCCTGCCATGTGTCCAAGTGTTCCCATTATTCACCTCTCCCTTATAAGTGAGAATATGTGATGTTTGGTCTTCTGTTCCTATGTTAGTTTGCTGAGAATGATGGCTTCCAGCTCCATCCATGTCCCTGTAAAGGACATGATCTCATTTCTTTTTGTGGCTGTGTAATATTCCATGGTGTCTATGTACTACATTTTCTTTATCCAGTCTCTTATTGATGGGCATGTAGGTTGATTTCATGTCTTTGCTATTGTGAATAGAAATGCTACTGATTAAACAACATAACTTAATGAGTAGTATTTTTATACACCAATTATGTTCAAGCTGAGAGCCAAATTAAGATCACAATTACATTTATAATAGGCACAAAAAATAAAATACTTAAGTATATATCTAACCAAAGAGATAACATATCACTACAAGGATAACTACTAAAAACTGCTAAAATAACTACTAGGTGATACAAATAAATGAAAAATCATTCTATACTCATGAACTGGAAAAATTGATAACATTAAAATGGACACATTTAAACTACACAATAAGGTTACAGTAACCAAAACAGCATAATACTGGCACAAAAACTGACACATAGCCAAATGAAACAGAATAGAGAACCCAGAATTATAGTCGTACACCTACAGCCATCTGATCTTTGAAAAGTTGACAAAATAAGCAGTGGGAAAGCATTTCTTTTTTTTTTTTTTATTATTATTATACTTTAAGTTCTAGGGTACATAAGCTGGGAAAGCATTTCTTATTCAATAAGTGATACGTGGCTGGCTGGCTAATAATATGCAGAATGAAACTGGACCCCTATATTCCAGCTTATACAAAAATTAGCCCAACATGGACTAAATATTTAAGTGTAAGATTGCAAACTAGTAGAATCCTAGAAGAAAACGTAGGAGACACCATTCTAGATAACAACCTTAGGAAAGTATTTCTATTTCTTCAAAAGCAATTACAACAAACACGAAAATTGAGAAGTGTGACCTAATAAAACTAAAACTCTTCTGTTCAGCAAAATAAACTATTAATGGAATAAACAAACAACATACAGAATAGGAAGAAAGATTTGCAAACTATACATTAGACAAAGGTCTGATATCTAGAACTTATAAGGAACTTATTTCAACAAGTAAAAAACAAATAATCCCATTAAAATGGACAAAATATGTGAACAGACACTTCTCAATGACAACATACAAGAAAAATCTCATTCCACATTACTAAATACTAGAAAACATAAATCAAAACCACAATGAGATATCATTTCACACCAGTCAGAATGGCTAACATTAGAAAGTCAAAAACAAAAACACAGATGCTAGCAAGGTATTGAAGAAAAGAGAATGCTTATACACTATTGGTGGCAATGTCAATTAGTTCAGCCACTGTGGAAAGCAATTTGGAGATTTCTCAAAGAACTTAAAGTAGAAGTACCATTTGACTCAGCAATCCTATTCCTGACTATATATCTAAAAATAAATAAACATGCTCCAAAGAGGAACATGCACTTGCATGTTAATTGTAGCACTACTTGCAATGGCAAAGACATGGAATCAACCTAGGTGACCATTATGGTGAATTAGATAAAGAAAATTTGGTACATATACACCATAGAATACTACACAGCCATAAAAAATAATGAGATTATGTGCTTTGCAGCAATATGGATCCAGCTGAAGGTTGTTATTCTATATGAATTAATGCAGAAACAGAAAACCAAATGCTGCATGTTCTCATTTATAAGTGGGAGTAAAACATTGGCTATTCATGGACATAAAGATGGCAACAATAGACACCAAGGACTTCTATATGGTAGAGATAAGGAGGGGAAAACATAGTGTAAAAAGTGTTGGGTACCTGCACATGTACCCCCTGAATCTAAAATAAAAGTTAAAATTATTTTGAAAAGAAAGTGCATTATAAAAAAGACAAAAAATAACAAATATTGGCAAGGATGTGTGTAAAAGGAAATCCTTGTACACTGTTTACTGGAATATAAATTAGTTCAGTCATAATGGAAAACAATTTGGAAGTACTTCAAAAAATTAAAAATAGAACTACTATATGATCCGACAACCCCACTCTAGGGTATAAAATCCAATGGAAATAAAATCAGCATATCAAAAAATTATCTGCAGCCCCATGTATATTTCAACATTATTCACAATACCCAATATAAAAAGTCAACGTAAATATCTGTCAACAGATATATAGAAAAAGAAAATTTAGCATATATACATAAGGAATACTATATATATAGTCTTTTAAAGGGGAAATCCTATTATTTGTGACAATATGTATGAAACTGGAAGACATCATGTTACGTAAGATAGACACAGAAAGGCAAATATTGAATTATGTCATTTATATGTGGTAGTAGGCTGTTCTTGCACAGCTATAAAAAATACGTAAGGCTGGATAATTTATAAAGGAGTAAGTAGTTTATTTGGCTCATGGTTTAGCAGTCTGTATAAGAAACATGGTGCTGACATCTGTTTGACTTCTGGTGAGAACATCAGGGATCTGTTACTCATGGCAGAAGGTGACAGGAAACCAGCATGTCCAACATGGTGAAAGTGGGAGCAAAGGAGAGGAGAGGACGTGCTACACTATTTAAAACAATCAACTATTATGTGAACTTACAGCAAGAAGGCGCTCATTACCACGGGAAGGGCAGCTAGCCATTAATGAGGGATCCATCCCCATGACCCAAGTACCTCCCACCCTTTCCCACCCACCTCCAACATTGGGGATTACACTTCAAGAAGAGATCTGGAGGGAGTAAATATCCAAAGCATATCATATGTGCAATCTAAAAAATTAGAGTTTATGGAAGTAGAGTAAAATGGTATGTGGTGGTGAGGGTGGAAGTGGGGGAAATGTTGGTTGAAAGACACAAAATTTCAGTTAGATGGCAGAATAAGTTCAAGAGATCAATCGAACAACATGGTAACTATATTTAATAACAACATATGGCACACTTGAAAATCATTGATGGAGTAGATTTTAAGTGTTCTCACCTCAAAGAAAGATCAGTATGTGAAGTAATGCATATGTTGATTATTTCAATCAGCCATACAATGTATACATATTTGAAAACATGGTATGCATGATAAATACATACAATTATTATTTCTCAGTTAAAAATTAAATTTAAAAAATAAAAAAGTAAAATAAAATAAAATTTCTGTGATAAAATTACAAATAATCTTGGGGGCAAAGATGAGGAATTAGTTTGCATATATCTATATTTGTATAAACCCTTCTCAACATTGGTCTTGGAAAAGAATTTATTGCTTATTCCTTAAAGTCAATTGCAACCAAAGCAAAAATTGACAAGTGAGACCTAACTAAATAAAAGACTTTCTGCAC
>NW_016806320.1:2804688-2812621 GCF_001698545.2 Rhinopithecus bieti
ATATATATATATATATATCTCAACTGACTAAACAGACAATCCAAGAATGGAAGAAAATATTTGCAAATGATGAATCTGACAAAGATCTAATATCTAGGATCTATAAGGAATTTAAACAAATCAACAGGAAAAAAGAACTCCATTAAAAAGTGTGTACAGGACATGAACAGACACTTCTCAAAGAAGATATACAAGCAGCCAACAAACATGGGAAAAAAGCTCCACATCACTAACATCAGAGAAATAGAAATCAAAACAATAGGCCCAGGTGGGTGGATCACCTGAGGTCAGGAGTTCGAGGCCAGCCTGGCCAATATCGTGAACCCCCCGTCTCTACTAAAAATGTAAAAATTAGCCGGCCGTGGTGGCAGGTGCCTGTAATCCAGCTTCTTAGGAGGCTGAGGCAGGAGAATCACTTGAACCTGGGAAGTGGAGGTTGCAGTGAGCTGAGATCGTGCCATTGCCCTCCAGTCTGGGGGATAAGAGCGAGACTTTGTCTCAAAAAAAAAAAAAAAAAAAAAAGAAATCAAAACAACAATGAAATACTATCTCACACCACTCAGAATGGCTTTTTAAGTCAAAAAATCAAAACAAAACAGAATAAACATCATCAACAACAACAACAACAAACAGATGTTGAAGGCGTTGTGGAGGAAAGGGAACACTTGTACCCTGTTGGTGAAAATGTAAATTAGTTCAGCCACTTGGAAAGCAGTTTGGAGATTTCTCAAAGACATGAGTTAAACTACTGTTCAACCCAGGAATTTTATTCCTGAGTATATACCTTAAGGAACAATAAATTATTCTACCAAAAAGGCACCTGCTCTGGTATGCCTACTGCAGCACTATTCATGATAGCAATGACATGGAACCAACACAGATGCCCATCAGCAGTGGACTGGATTTAAAAAATGATGTTCACATACACTGTGGAATACTATGCAGCCATAAAAAAGGAAATCATGTCCTTCATAGTAACATGTATTAAGCTTGAGGCCATTATCCTAAGCAAAGTAATGCAGAAACAGAAAACCAAACACCAGGTGTTCTCATTTATAAGTGGGCACTAAACATTGAGTACACATGGACACAAAGAAGGAAACAACAGACATCAGGGCCCACTTGAGGGTAGAGGGTGGGAGGATGACTGAGGATTGAATAACTACCCATTGGCAACTCTGCTCATTTCCTGGATGATGTGTTCAATCATACTCAAACCGCAGTATTACACAATATATCCACGCAACAAACCTGCATATGTACTTCGTGAATCTAAAATAAAAGCCCTAAAGGATTTTTAGAAAAATGAAGCAATGAAAATTAGGAGTGAGATTTGCCAAGGAATTGAATAATGGACTAATGAAGCAAAATAGATTCTAAAAGATTCTCACATATATGGATCCTTGGTGTCAATCTTGGATGGTAGGAGCAGCAAGGATGGATTATGTTTAGCTTTGAATGTCTATTGAAAAAAAAGTGTTTTGTACTTTTCAATATGAACACAAATTATTTCCAGGTGGGATGTAGACCTCAATGTTGATGACAAAAACAATCAAAGATAGAACATGACAAAGGAAACTATTTTACTGAACTTTCAGTTGTCAACTACTCTTAAACGCACCATAAACACAATATTCATATGGAAAAAAATGATAAATTGGAGTAAATTAAAATTATAAACTTTTGTTAAACAAAACATACCAGTAACACAGTGAAAATGTACATGTAATGTAAGAAAGGATTTCCTGAATACATATAATAACTAAGCAAACATTTTAAGAAAAATAACTTAAACAAATAAATAATTAAAGGGACAAAATAGGAAATAATACACAAATGACTTACTTGGACATTTCAAGAAGAGGTTGTTCAAAAGGCCCCCCAAGAAACATATAAATAATTATTCGACTTTTATTTTAATTAAAATTTTATCAAAATAATAAACAAGTTACTGAAGATTCTACTACATTCATACCAGAATGTATGTATTATGACTGAATTTAAAATTTTTGACTAAAATTGAAAATACATTTAACACTACCAAATGTGGACTAGAATATGGAACAATGGAGCTAGTATTTCCAGTGAAATATAATATAAATAGAATCATGCATGTAATATGAAATATAACATTAATTTGTAAAGTTGTACATTCTATTTAGAAGATTGTCATATTAAAGATGACCTATGCATAAACATACGCATAACATATGCATAAACCATGACTATTAACTTCATTCCTACATACATGCCTGAGATACAAATGCACATATGTATCAGAAGTTGCATAGAAAAATGCTAATAGTTACATTGCAATTGTACAACCATATCAGTATCTCAGATTTCTACCAACAGAAGAATCATTTGTGAATCGTAGCATATTCCTAAAATGGAAAATGTATAAATGAAGGAAAATTAGCGACTACTACTTCAAAAACATATATTAATCCTTCACATTGAACAAAATAAGCCAAGTAAAAAAGTACATACTGTATGATTCCATTCATAACAGTTGGAAACATGAGAAATGAATTTATTATAACAGAAGTCATGATATTCCGGTATGAAAACTATGGTCTTGAAGTATGGATTACGGGAAGGACAACTGGGGTATTGCTTATAATCTGTTTTAGGATCTGAGTGGCAAGGTGGAATTTTTGTGTTTCTGGTGACTGTGATATACTTCAAAAAGAGTAATCTTACATTAATACAGTTTTGTGTGATTAGTTAACCACCTATTTGGAATCAGTTAAAATAATGTGAGTTTTAAATTCATCTAAATATTTAAAATGGGGAGTGAAATAAAATAAACCATAAAATTATGTGTAATTAATTCTCTTTAAAATTCTTTATTGAATAAGGCAAGAATTAAATGATGTAGAACATTAGAATTATTGCCATCGTTTTCATGAGCCTCTCTCTCATTCTCTCATCTTATGTGTACTACATAACTTTTAAAGAAATAATAGCTAAAACATCATAATTTCAGCTTAATTATTTTAATATATATTAAGATATTAAATTATTACAATATTTAAAATAACAGGCAAAGGTTTTCACAAGCTAAAGTGTAATAGTTATCTCATAGGGTATTTAAAATGCAGATTCTTTTTCCTTATGCTTAAAACTTTCTTGATTATGTTCTGGTAGTTCATTTGCAAATTACGTTGTAAGAAATGTTATTCTTGATACCACGTATCACTATAAAATGAATACCTAGTATTTATGTAGTATGTTTACTAATTAAATTGTTAGATATGTTCAGTTAGATATTCTGATATTCAGATAGATGTTCAGTTAGATATTGACCAATCAGATCAATAATATACTTGATAAATCGATTTCACCAAACGTTTGTCAGGCTTCTTCTCCCCTCTCCGTGGACTCCTAAACCATATATAGATCATTATTGATAATCTATGTAAAGTGGAGGCTTTTCTGTATATCGCATTGTTCTAAAGAGATTTAGGGGTCATTCAACAAATAAGAATTATCTGCAATTTTGACAACATGAATAGTAATAATAACATAATAATTATAAATATTAAAATATTGTTATTAACTGAATATATAATCTATGTTATATACTTCTTATTTATGGTTTCCATAATGATTATTTAAATATTGACATCTACATTTTCCACAGTGAAAAACTAAGGGTCCCTTTTTTACATGTTGGTGAGAAACAATGCACTTAATTAGCCTTTTTCCAATATTTAGTACCTGCAGTTCTAGATAATGAAGAGAACTTGGAATGTAACCAGATGTTCTTTTATAAAATTTATTGAACAATGATTTTTTTTCAAAATTTACCCTTTACAATTAATAAAAAAACTTCATCTCCAACTTTAGATATAAATTATATATTAATGCCTTAAGAGAAGATAAGATTTATTAGCACGAAATATTAATCTAAACAAGTTAGTCTTAGCTTTTCTTATTAGTGTTTATATTTTATTCTATATAAAGCATGGATTATAGTTTCTTAGTTTGGGCACTAAAACTTATGAGATATTTCAGAATGGTCTTAAGCATTAGAACATATGATGCATGAGAAATAAGCTGTTTTGTTTCTCTCTTTTCCCCCTCTTTATCCCTATCACTTAATATTACCTAATTTGCAGTTTCTTCCTAAACATTATGACAAAAAGAAAACAAAAAACAATAAAAACAACAAAACACACAACACACACACACCAATAATGGCATTTAATTGGAGAACATTTATCTATAGTAATTATCTGAAAAGTCTTCCTCCTTCCCTATCCTCCTTCCCATTTATCTCTCTGTCTCGATGTTTCCTGTGAAAGCAACTAAGTGTCATAGAAAACTTACTGGCTATTTCCTCGATTTGACAGATCAACTCGTACCACACTAAGTGAGAGATAAGATAAAATATATACAAATAATATATATAACAATTTATATATAAAATTACATCATAATAACTATTACATGTTGTTTCTTGGACAAGAGAGTCCGGCCTCATTGTGGCCCTGGCATAGGTGCGTGGGTGCCATCTCAGCAATCACTACAACCCTCCGCCTGCCTAAGTTAGCTCTTCTCAACAGGCCACCGCCTACCCCAAGAAACTGGGATTAGGGCACACCAAGACACCCAAAGCGCCACTGCTAATTTTTGCATTTTTCTAGTCAGAGACAAGGATTCACCATGTTGACCAGAAAACAAAAAAAACCAGAGTTAGCTCTCCAGCTACTGAACCATCACGGAGAATCCAACACCAGCCACGAGCTAACACCAAGACCTAGATATATTAATATATAAGCAAATTAACATTAAATTACACTAAAATCAATGTCTGTCTAAACAATAATAGTATTATTTAAAAATTATAAGTGATCAGCACCATCATTAACACTTTGTGAGATAAAAAAAGAAAAATAGAGACAGTATCTGTCATTAGAGCTTCGTTTACTAGAGAATAATTTTTTTCTATATTTTAAATGACTTTCACTTTTCTATTTTGTATAGCTCATTATCCATGTATTGTAATTACTATCTGCATACTTTACGAATAAATTGTCAATATTATATAACAATACCTTTTATATAAGAGTATTGCCTCACCAATCATATCAAACAACGTGTCTCTGAAACAAACTAATTATCATTCAATAACATAAGTTTATGCATAAATTGAAGTAATAAATTTAATAAATACACATCTTAAGCAATAAAAAACAATGACTTTTATAAGTATAATCAGTTTATAATATTTTTATTAAATGTAAATTTAGAAGAACATGGATTCACATGCTGTATATTTCATGTTTATAAAATTATATTAAGAAATACACAATATTTTCTTTACTGATTTATTTCTAGAGCTAGAAATTTTAATGAATGCCTTGAAAAAATTAATATTTATCTATCTTTTCTTTATGTTATTGTCTATGCATTGCTTTGAAGTACATTTTCAATGTATGTTAATTTGTTTATTAAATCACTTACTCATTGATTCAACTTAACCTAGCTGGTGGGACTATAATTGTATTTTGTCTAAAATGATTTCTTACACACATATTAAAGTCAGTGTTTTATCCAGTAATTTTCTGTTAATATTTAAATTTGATTATTCTGTCTTGCCTTTTCCAATACAGAGAAATCTTTTATTTATTAAGAAAATAGTTACCAGAATGGATCCTCTCATTATCATGCTAATTATCTCTTCCATTTACCGCTAAAAGTGAAGTAAAATAACATATACACATAAAAAATACTTGTACATGAAAACCGGGCTAGAATTATTTATAATACTGAAAATATTATAAGTGTTTATCAACTACAAATTAAGAAGTTTGATATGATATATTCATGCTTTGGAATACGTTTCATAAATTAAAAGGAACAGACTATAGATACATCCCAAAACAAATGAATATCAAGAGAGTTACTTGCTGGTTAATTGAAAGAAGACTGACACAAACGGCTACATTTTAGATGATTCCATTTATATAAAATTTCTAGAAAAGATACAACTATGGAGACAGAAAATAGAATAGAGATTGCCTTGGGCTTCAGATGTAGTGATGGATTGTAGTGATAGATTGCACAAGGTGAAGGACTGACGTTTTAGGGTAAGTAAAGTATTCTAAGCCTGGACTCTGATGATGAGTGAGCAACCACATGTACTTACTAAAATTTATAGACCTATATACTTACAATGGGTGGATTTTATTGTATATATGGATTGTCATCATCAAAACTATATATAAATAAATGAAACAAGAAAAAGAAAATAAAATGTGGCCATATCAAAAGGACACAGAAGCCGGCTAGTAGTTGTCACTAGCCAATCTAGGAAAAAGTGATCATTAGTTTAAATATTCATAAAAACAGATTATAAAGTATTAAATAGAAGAGTAAACTATGATTGCATCAGTCTATCATGACAAATAAATCAATGAATATTTTGACATAGAATGGTATTTTTATAATTTCAAAGTATGCAGACCCAATAATTATTAATAGCAAACAAAAAAATGTAATTTCATAGTCAAAATATTTGGCAGACAAAATCTTAACTATGTGATCCAAATGAACATTATTAGCAATGGGACAGATAAAAAACATGTGCTACCTGATAGTCTGCAATGAGAAGACCATAGTATTAAGTCTGTGAGATTGTTGTCAGAGATGCAATGCCTGCATCTAATTTTATGTGGAAACATCGGACACACCATCATTATTGAAAGTCCTAGAAAAAATATTATTCTGTAGTTTTTAACATTGTCAATTCATAAAATACTAAGGGAAGGCTGGAAGAGTTCTAAACTAAGTATATATGACAACTGAACAAAAAATGATGTAGAACTTGTTCATGTTCTACAGGACATTATTGGGACAATTTGCAGAGTTTGCATGTGATCTTGGTATTAGAATAGAATGATGTATCAATGTGAATGTCATGAATTTTTTGGCTATGTAGTGATTATGTATGAGAAATATTTGTAAGAAACACACACTGAAGCATTCTGGGGTAATAGAACAAGATGTTGACAACTTTCACTCAAATTGTTCAAAAATATTTTTGTGCTTTATTGTAACTTGTGTCTACGTTTGAATCTACTTCAACATTTTAAAATGATGATATATCATTTTAAAATCTATATAAATAAGTATTTTTAAAAGTTTTATAGTTGATAAAAAATAAAAGTTCTAAGGAAGTATTGTGTGATAGGTATTTAACTGTGTTTGAGTTCTTAAGGGTTGCTAAATCAATAACGGATTTTTTAATTGATGGCATCTTATATTTCACAAAATATATAAATAAAATACGTCATAATAGTCAAACCCAAATGCATTAGGAGTTGACTGAAATTAACAGAGTTACAGCAAAAGAAGCCAAGGAAACCCAGAGAGATTACAGCAGAGAACATTTAACTCTAGAACACAGAGTGTGTCATTGAAAATATAACTGTTTATGAGAAAGATTTATAAGAAGAAAATGTAATAACGTCAAATACAAGCAAATAATTTCTCAAGTTTAAAATCCAATTTTAATTATTATTGTCTTTTACACAATGCTACTTCTTAAACATTGAATGTTTGGAAACTGAGCACTCATAGTTTCATTTTCTTCTTGAGAAACAGCAAGCCACAACTGAAGACAGGTCTTGCACTATAAACTCAGAATATAAATTTGTTGTTAGTCTTTGAGATCATCTCAAGAAGAAAAGAGTTAGTTCGAAACACTTTTCTTACAAAGTGGTTCAAGCTGTTTCTACACATTAAAAAATGCATTTATAAAACCTGAACACTTCCTAATAAGTGTTTAATATCATTTTATAAAATTGCACACTAGTTAAAAGTTAAAATATCAGCACAAGATTTTGGTTCACCTAAAACTCATTTATACTGTGGTTCTAAAATAGCAGTTTAAATCTGCAAAATAAAAAAAAAAAAAAAAACA
>NW_016806320.1:2813597-2838375 GCF_001698545.2 Rhinopithecus bieti
TGAAGGTAACTATTTTATCCAAATAGCCTATTTACAACATATAAATTGTTTTGATAGTATGGTTTCTGAAACATAACCCCAAATGTCATATCTCTTTGCCCAGGAAAAGAGTCTCTCCATAAAATGGTTCAGTTAAGAAAGAAAGCCTCCCACTTTGTGCCAAATTCGTTTATGTGTTTTATTTTGCTGGAACGTTTAACATTGTCTGCTAAGATGAAGAAACGTATCTGCACCTGTACAAAGATTGAAATAGTCAATTTTTCAATATCCTAACTACCCAGTCTTGAATCAAATATTTTACTTGTAATATGTACATATGAAAGATACATCTGTTAAGATTTTCAACAGGCAGTTGGAAATTCTTGTCAGAGCATAAGGCCATTACATTATATAATGCAACATAATGGCATAATGCCTAAGATGATGAAACATCAGTTTCTGGCCAAACATTTAAAGAGACATATGTTTATGTTCAGATTACTAAATTGCTAAGTAGGGTCCTGGACAGACCATATCAGACAAAATGAAGATGCAAATAGGGAGTGAAAGTTTCATCAGTATACTAACATATTTTCCATGTGATGAAGGTTTGTCTTTCTTGTCATAGAGTAATGAACAGGTGTAGTAGAATCTGGATCTGAAATAAGAACATGTCTGGAAAAATGCAGTAAATTGTACTTACCAACTTCTATGATGTGTGCAGAGAATAGTAAATGAAGAGATTTGTAAAATAACTAATCTGAAGAGCTTTATAAAAGTGCATATAAACAAATGTCATTTAAGATTTCTCAAAGTAATTTTAAATATTTTAGCAGTTTTATCTTGATATTACATCTGAAACTAAATATAACAGATTTCATGTAGTTAATAACTGAATAGCAAATGAAGCTAGATTCCAAATAGTTTAACTGGTCTCATCATAAATTTGAAAGAGTTGCAAGTTTCATTAAGATCTCAGGATTTTAACATTGAGTACCACAGTATTATTACCAGTTATTACTATACATTTAAATATTATACGTGTTTATGTATACACCCAGAGATACAAATTTGTAGAATAATAATATTTTATGACATTGGTACTTATAGCACTGTTCTTTGACAAATATATGGCTCGGGTATACTTTTTATTTGTTTAAGACCAACAATGATCACTACTGAGAAATAAAATCTCTGAATTCTGCAATATATGATTATTTTCTCTGAAATATATTAATATTAAATATTTTAAGAAAGAATACTTTTTCATTTAACTAAAATCTGTAGTGATATTTGAATCAAGATGATTATTTTATTTAATTTAATATTTTCCCCAAGAAGTTGTTTTCTCAACTTTAAGCCTAACAATGATTTTCAGAAGAAAATTCCCAAAGTAAAAATTGTTGCCAGAGTTTTTTACAATTTCTTTAAAAATATGGAATGGTTGTTTCACATTTTTGAAAGCAGCAGGTTAAATTACATACTAGATGTAATATGCACTATGTGTATATGGCATCCTTACTATAATGTGAATTTTCCAGTTCTAGCTGCTGGTTAAATAATTAAGTTATTCTCAATTTTCCAGGAAGAATTAAATACATTTATTTATTTGCAGCTTCCAAATGTATTTCTTTTGTCTTGGGCAGTAACAGAGGAAATATATTAGTCCAATTTTTTTCTGAAATAATTTCATTTTCAGTTTTCCTGGATCTTTTATATGTTAGTATTTCACCATCAGTTTATGAATGTATTACTGTATCAAAATACAATTACACATGTAGAATGTTCTATAGAAAAAAAAAAAAAAAAACCTTGGTAACTTTGACTTTTTTACTGCAACACTCTGACAAGTGAAAGGCAAGCTCCTCTGTATGAAAGGAGTCATTGATTATTCCTTCCCTTCTCTGTTTTCTTGTGTACCCTTTATCTTTCACATATGTTTATAAAGTGAAATCAAGCATTACCCTAGGGATACTGATCCAAAAGATCTAAGATATTTACTGCTTTCATAGACTAACAAAGCATTGTGAAGACAGACATAAAGTCAATTCAGAGCAGGTGCAACCCTCAGAGGGAAGGCTCATTCAGTAAATATTTACTGAATGGCTATTGTATGTCATTAACTGTTTTAGGCTTCAGAGATTCAAACACCATATGTCAAAGAGTTCAGGGAAGAGTAGAAGAGACAGACAGGTAAACAGATAATCTTTGCTGATAGTAACATTATGGCATTTTTTTTTTTTTTTTCAGTTCCAAATAGAAAACTTCTTTCTCTCTTTAAAACATACTTGAGAACACAGAAAAATCAAAGTCTGGCAACAGCACTGAATGTTTGCTTTTTCCTGGAGAAGTTTTCTACTAAAAGAATGATAGAAAGATTGAATTTAGAATACTGTCTTGATTACTCATGACATGCTCTACGTTTAACCAAAACAGATAGTGCCAAGAGAGGTTTGATGTAATTGAGTCCACCAATTATCTATACATAAATCAAGAGTGCAGAGACTGCAATAATGAAAAGAAAACCAAAACACAAGAAAAGCAACAGGAAGATTTCCAACTGAAATGAAAGAAGAAGTATTTTTTGAGCTGGTCCGATACAGAATTGTGAACTCAATCCCTATTACCTTCTACTGTGATACAAATGTTCAAAGAAAAGGTTTTCCAACATGAAAAACTGTAAACAGCAGAAGGCAGCAGGTTAAAAAATGAGGAGGGAGTTTCATACATGATGCATAATCGTTTAAGGAATGGCCGCAGAAGTGAAATGTTTACTTTAAGGCAGCAGGTCTCAATATCGTATGCCATCAGGAACCACAAATGTAACATAGCCCTGATAACAAATTTAGAAGCAGTGATAACTAACAATTTAGCTTCTAAGAAGAAACACACAGGAAATGGATAGATTTGTGTAGACCTGGGAGTGCAAACTCCTATCTAGACTGGAAGCAACTACTACTGAATTAAAAATCATTACACTGCCAAACAAATAAACAAACATATAACTGACACTCCCATTTTCAACAGATTGCTTGTTGTTAACTTAGTTTATTAATTTGTTTACTTATATAAGTAAGTATACAAAGTTACTTATGTAAGCAAGTATATAAAGTTCCCCAAATAATTTTAGGAAGAACATAATAATGTTTCACTTTAAGCAAATAACAAAAGTAATGACTGTTGAATTCTAGGCATAATTGTTTAATTACTTTTTTTAATTACAAAAAGTATTCTTGTTCTGGTACAAGAATAATAAATTGGGACTTCATAAAAATAATATCATTATCTGTCATGCACATTGTGATGAATTTTATATACTGTATATATTCTATGTTGTAGATCATCTTTATGATATATGTATTATATACAGTTTATATGTTACACATCATGCTATTATACAAATAATATGTCGTATAACGTCACATGATGTATAATAAGTTAGCATATGATGTAACACAAACATTAAACGTCATAAAGCATTACATTTTATAAATATGTATTGTATTAAATACATACAATAAACTATCATAATATATTCTTATTTATCAAATTATATTGCAGATTATAAATGATATATTCTATATTCTAGAGTACAAACTGGAAAACTATGGGCAAATATGGCTTATTGCCTGTTATCAATTTTTATTGGACTATAGGCACACCCATTCATTTATGTATTGTCAGTGCCTGTTTTCATGTTACAAAGACATGTTAATTAGTTGCGGAAGAGACCATATGGCCTGAAGATCTAAAATATTTGCTACAATCCTTTACAGCAAAAGTTTGCCAAGCCCTGTTGTAGATTTTAAATATGTATTACATATTACTATCTATCATCTATTTATCCATTCATTGGTCTATCCACTGCATACCACATAAATGTGATATTATGGTGTGATATATTTATCATTGAAAAATATGAACATCAAAATTATTATTAATATCTTCATGTATTTAAGGCACCATTATTTATCAGATGTTTTACTGTGGAAAACAAAACAAAATCAGAATCGTTTTTTCCGACATTCTTAAGTCCAGTATTACTTTCTAAATTCCAGACTCAAGTGTAAAGAAATAAATTATGTCTACCACCTGCTTAAAATCTTTTAGAGTCTTTCCTTTGCACACAAAATGAATTGACATTTTCATATTAAAATAAATCAGGCACAGAAAGACAATTACGTCTCACTCATATGTGGAGTGTGAAAAGTGAATTTAAACTCAGAAACAGAATAAAATGGTGGTTACTGGAGGATAAGGGAACAGGAGAATTGGAGAAATGTTAGTCAAAGGACAGAACATTTTAGTTACATAGGATAAATTAGTTCAAGAGATCTACTGTAAATCATAGAAACTACAGTTAATAGCAATATGTTGTGTATTTGAAAATTGCTGAGAGTGTAGATGATAATAAGGTAAACATAAAGTATCTGAGATAATGCATATGCTGAATAGCATGATTTGATTATTCCACAGTGATTTGCATCTATCCAGACATCATGTTGTACTCTATAAATGTGTATAATGTGTTTTTGTTAATCAAAACTAAATACATATATAAACAATAAATACTTTGTTATAACTATTACTTGTTTAAATGATATGTTGGCACAGTGGATTAAACAAAATACACTATAATATTTTTAAAAAATCAATATACTTTCTTCTGCTTGCAATCTTCTACTTTCTAGCTTCCTCAATGCTACCCTCATATCGTCGGTTCCCTGACACTGTTTTTCATGCATGTGAAATTCCTTTCTTCTCTCCTCCTGGCGTACTGCTCTCCCTTCAACCTTTCCCATGACCAAATCTCCTTGCAATTTAGGTGTCAGCAAAATGCCATTTTCTTAGAGACTCTCTTTGTCTATTCAGTCTGAAGTATGTGTTTTTGTTTACAAGTTTACTTTTTAATTTATTTTCCCCCAACACTGAAATGAAAGTTACATGTAATTACAGATTTTGTCACTCTTATTCTCTGCTATATCAACAGTAAAAGGATAGTTGGCTGTTCTTTACTATGTAAAACTCTGTGTTATAGAAAACATACAATTAATATTGGATACTAATATGTGAATATATATAGCTAACCATCCAATTATTATTAATTTAGCAAATTGTAATAAAAAATAATTTAATAGCTTATTTAACATTTTCGATATTTACAAAAGTTTTTTCTGTACATTTTGAAATTAAGCTTTATACTTGTATTTGTATTTCATATGTCAAAAGTGACATTTAGATTTCTTTCTTCAGAAAGTTTAAAAGTCTAGTGTATTTTGCTAATTTAGATACCTGTTAATTTTTCATCACAGTGGAAATAAATTACATTTAGTAAGGGTATAGTTTCGGGGATGGGTAACCATTTTTGTATTAATAAGACTTCTTTTGGGGTGGGATTAACTTATTTTCCGCTTATATAGGTAATGTTATACATTTTATCTTCAAAGGGGTGAATTTCTATAACTCATATTCATTCATTAACTTGTTTCTAAAAACCTGCATAATAAAATCTGTTTCTATTAAATCTCAGGCAAGTTTTATGTCATATATACATTTAATTATTTTCGTATTTAAGCACTATGGGAATAGGGCTCATCAATATGTTCTCTCTTACTTTCCAGTGTCCAGCTATGAGCTGAGGCACAGTACACTCTTAATAAACATTTTTGTATGTATGAAAAAGGTTTTATCTCTCTATTGCTATATTTTTTTTCTCATTTTTAATATCCTTTGTCTTCTATTATGCTCTTCATAACTGTTTCAGACTAATCAATTATATCACTTGTTATGGTTAATTTTATTCGTAAATTTGACTGGGCCATGAGGTACTGATATACTTTGGCTGTGTGTCCCCACCCAAATGTCATGTCAATTGTACTCCCCAGTGTTGGGGAGGGATATAGTCGGAGGTGATTGGATCATGGGGTCAGATTTCTGCCTTGCTGTTCTTGTGATAGTGAGTGACTTCTCATGAGATCTGGTTGTTTAAAAGTGTATGACACTTCCCCCTTCACTCTCTTCTGCTGCAGCCATGTAGAATGTGCTTGTTTCCTCTTTGCCTTCTGCCATGATTGTAAATTTCCTGAGGCCTCCCAGCCGTGCTTCCTATACAACCTGTGGAACTGAGTCAATTAAACCTCTTTTCTTCATAAATTATTCAGTCTCAAGTAGTTCCTTACAGTAGTGTGTTAATCGAATAATAGAGAAAGTTGGTACCAGAGAGGTAAGGCTTTGCTGTAAAGATACCTGAAAATGTAGAAGAAGCTTTGGAACTGGGTAACAGAGAGAGGTTGAAGGCATTGGAGGGCTCAGAAGAAAACAGGAAGATGAGGGAAAGTTTGGAACTTCTGAGAGACTTATTAAATGGTTGTGACCAAAACACTGATAGCGATTTGAAAAAGTGAAGTCCAGGCTGAGGTATGCTCAGAGAGTGATGATGAACTTATGGAGAACAACAGTAAAGGTCACTCTTGCTGTTGATATAGCAGAGAATAAGGGCAAAAAGACTGGTGGCATTGTGCCCTTGCTTATGTGTGTCTGCAAAGACATGGTCTGAAATTGAAGCTTATGTTTAAAAGAAAACAGGCAATAAAAATTTGGAAAATTTGCAGCATGACCAAGTGGTAGAAAAGAAAAACCCAATTTTTTATGGAGGAATTCAAGGCTGAAGAAATTTACATAAGCACAGAGAAGCTGAATGTTAGTAGCCAACACAATGGAGAAAATACCTCCAAGACATTTCAGAGACCTTCATGACACCCATTCCCATCACAGAGCCAGAGGCCTAGGAGGGAAATATGGTTTTGTCAGCCAGACCCAGGGCCCTATTTCTCTGCTGAGCCTCAGAAAATGGTGACTCATGTCCCAGCTGCTTCAGCTCCAGACATGGCTAAAAGGGGTCAAGGTACAGCTTGCACTATGTCTTCAGGAGGTGCAAGCTCCAACTCTTGGTGGCCTCCATGTGCTGTTGGGCCTACAGGTGTGCAGAAGGCAAGAGTTTAGGTTTGAGAGTCTTTGTGTAAATTTCAGAGGATGTATGGAAACTCCTGGATATCTAGGCAGAATTCTGCTGCAGGGGTAGAGTCCTCATGGAGAACCTCTACTAGGGCAATGCAAAGGAAAACTGTGGGATTAGACTCCCTATACAGAGTCCCCATTGGGGCAATGCCTAGTGGAGCTGTTGAAGAGGGCCACTGTCCTCCAGACACTAGAATGGTAGATCCACTGACAGTTTGCACCATGCACCCGGAAAAGCCACAGGCACTCAATGTCAGACCGTGAAAGCAGGCACAGGAACTGTATCCTGCAGAGTCACGGGGGTGGAGCTACTCAAGTTTTTAGGAACCTTCCCTCTTAATATCAGTGTGGCTTGGATGTAATACAGAGTCAAAGAAGATTATTCTGGAGCTTTAAGATTTAATGACTGTCCTGCTGGGTGTTGGGCTTGCATGGAGCCTGTAGCCCCTTTATTTTGGCTTCTTTCTGCCTTGAGGAACAGGTCTATTTACCCAATGCCTGCACCTACAGTTAAAAATAACTAACTTTTTTGATTTTACAGGTTCATGGGCAGAAGGGACTTGCCTCATCTCAGATGAGACTTTGGACTTGGACTTTTGAGATAATGTTGGAAAGTGTTAAGACTTTGGAAACTGTTGGGAAGGCATACTTGGTTGTGAAATGTGAGAGTGTCATGTAATTTGGGAGGAGCTAGGCAGAATAATACGTTTTGGCTCTGTGTCCCCATCCAAATCTCATGTTGAATTGTAATCCCCAATTTTGGAGTTGTGCTGATAGGAGGTGACTGGATCATGGTGGCAGACTTCTTCTTGTTGTTCTCATAATAGTGAGTGAGTTCTCTTGAGGTCTGGCTGTTTAAAAATGTATAACACTCCCCACTTTTATCTCTCTCTCTCCCACTGCACCAAGCACAATGCGAAGAAGGTGCTTGCTTCCCCTTTGCCCTTCCACCATGATTGTAAGATTCCTGAAGACTTCTTCAGTCAGCTTCCTGTACAGCCTGTGGAATTGTGAGTCAATTAAACCTTTGTCTTCATAAATTACCCAGTCTCATGTAGTTCTTTATAGCAGTGTGTATTAGTCCATTTTCACACTGCTGATAAAGATATGCCTGAGACTGGGCAAGTTCCAAAAAAAAAAAAAAAAAAGGTTTATTGAACTTACAGTTCCACATGGCTGGGAAGGCCTCACAATCATAGTGGAATGGGAAAGGCATGTCTCAAATGGTGGCAGACAAGAGAAGAGAACGTGTGCCAGGAAACTCCCCTTTCTAAAACCATCATACCTCATGAGACTTCTTCACTATCATGAGAACAGCATAGGAAAGACCTGCCCCCATGATTCAGTTACTTCCCACTGGGTCCCTCCCATAACACATGGGAATTCAAGAGGAGATTTGCGTGGGGGACACAGCCAAACCATATCATTCCATCCCAGGCCCCTCCCATATCTCATGTCCTCACATTTCAAAACCAATCATGCCTTCCCAACAGTCCCCCAAAGCCTTAACTCATTTCAGCATTAAGTCACAAGTCCACAGTCCAAAGTCTCATCTGAGACAAATCAAGTTCCTTCCACTTCTGAGCCTATAAAATCAAAAGTAAGTTGCTTACTTCCTAGATCCAATGAGAGTAAAGGCATTGGGTAAATACAGTCATTCCAAATAGGAGAAATTGGCCAAAACAAAGGGGTTATAAGCCACATGCAAGTCCAAAATCCAGTGGGGCAGTTGAATCTCAAAGTTTCAAAATGATCTCCTTTGACTCCATGTCTCACATCCAGTCGCACTGATGCAAGAGGTGAGTTCCCATGGTCTTGGGCAACTCCACCTCTGTGGCTTTGGAGAGTACAGCCTCCCTCCTGGCTGCCTTCACAGGCTGGCCTCGAGTGTCTGTGGTTTTTCTGGGCACATGGTGTAATCTGTCAGTGGATCTACCATTCTTGGATCTGGTGGACAGTTGGCCTCTTCTCACAGCTTAACTAGATGGTGTCCCAGTAGGGACTCTGTGTGGGAGCTCTCACCCCACTTTTTGTTTCTGCACTGCCCCGGCAGAGGTTCTCCATGAGGGCCCTGCCCCTGCAACAAATATCTGCCTGGGCATCCAGGTATTTCTATATATCCTGTGAAATATAGGTGGAGGTTCCCAAACCTCAATTTTTGCCTTCTATACACTCGCAGGCTCAACATCATGTGGAAGCTGTCAAGGCTTGGGTCTTGCGCCTTCTGAAGCCACGGCCTGAGCTCTACATTGACCTCTTTCAGTCATGGCTGGAGCGGTGGGAAACAGGGCAGCAAGTCACTAAGCTGCACAAATCATTCCTGCCTGTGCCTCTGGGCCTGAGATGGGAGGCCTGTGATGGGAGAGGCTACCTTGAAGACCTCTGACATACAGCCACAAGGAGATATTTTCCCCATGGTTTTGGGGATTAACATTTGGCTCCTTGTTACTTATGCAAATTTCTGTAGCCAGCTTGAATTTCTCCTCAGAAAATGGGATTTTCTTTTTTATGACATTATCAGGCTGCACATTTTTCAAACTTTTATGCTCTGCTTCCCTTATAATACTAAATGCCTTTAACAGCACCCAAGTCACATCTTGAATGCTTTGCTGCTTAGAGATTTCTTCTGTCACATACCCTAAAATCATCTCTCTCAAGTTCAAAGTTTCAAAAATTTCTAGGGCAGGAACAAAATGCTGCCAGTCTCTTTGTTAAAACATAACAAGAGTCACCTTTGCTCCATTTCCCAAGTTCCTCATTTCTATCTGAGACCACCTCAGCCTGGACTTTATTGTCCATATCACTGTCAGCATTTTGGGCTGACATTTGACAAGTCTCTAAGAAGTTCCAAACTTTCTCACATTTTCTTATCTTCTTCTGAGCCCTCCATGCTTTTCCAACCTCTGCCTGTTACCCAGTTTCAAAGTTGCTTCTAAATTTTGGGGTACCTTTTCAGCAGTGTCCCACTCTGCTGCTACCAACTTACTATATTGGTCCATTTTCACACTGCTGATAAAGATATGCCCGAAACTACACAATTTATAAAAGAAAGAGGTTTACTGAACTTACAGTTCCACATAGCTGGGGAGGCCTCACAATCATGGTGGAAAGTGAAAGGCATGTCTCACATGGTGGCAGACAAGAGAAGAGTCCTTGTGCAGGGAAACTCCTTTTTCAAACCATCAGATTTCATGAGATTTATTCACTTATTCACTATTATGAGAACAGCACAGAAAAGACCTGCCCCCATGATTCAATTACCTCCCACCAGGTGCTTCCCACATGGGAATTCAAGATGAAATTTTGTTGGAGACATAACCAAATCGTATCACAATGTGAGAATGAATTAATAATACATGTACCTATATATTTCATCAAACATTATTTACCTATGTCAGAAAGGGTGTTTTTTTTTATGAAATTAATATTTGAATTGGTAGACTGAGTAGAGCAGATTGCCATGTTTAATGTGGGTGGGCCTCATCTGATCTACTGAAGTCCTAAATAGAACAAAAATGTTGCATCAAGAATTCCCCCTTTCTGCTGTACTGTCTTCAAAGTGGGACATTATTCTTCTTTTGACTTCAGACTCAGAATACTATTTGAACTTAGACTAACAATTCTAGTTCACAGGCTTTTGGACTTAGATTGGAACTATACCATTAACCCTTCTGGGTCTCCAGTTGGCCAGCTGAAGATCTTCAGATCTTGGGATTTCTTAGCTTTCATAATCACATAATCCAATTATATGTCACATATATCCAATATATAATATATAAATATTATAGCTTTCATAATCACGTAATTCAATATATATCACACATATATGATTATATTAATATTTTTATATTTGTAGTACATAATTATTTAAGTATATAATCTATACTATTTTATAGATATAGATATCTAATATATAATTAATCTTCTATTAATTTTGTTTTTCTGAGGACTCTGACTAAAACATTGCTAATTAGAATATCCACCATATCAAGTGAATACTTGACTGTCAGCATTGTGTTTCATATCTATTGCAGTTCTTTTGGTTTTCTGTCTTTCCTTCTCCTAAAGAAGTGAAGTCGTTTACTTTTATATAAGTACATACTTTTAGCCATTCATCTTTTTATATGATGCACTATTATTTTATACATGCAAGCTTTCCTATTCTGACTATTTCACAGTGAAAATTTCTGAATGATGTGTCTATACCTTATATCCCATCACACCTGTAGGCTTCCCTTTTGATTCTTTATGGGAATTATTTCGTTGGTACTGGAAAACATTTCATAATTCCCCTGGTTTTGTTTACTCATCATGTAAGTATTAGATATTACTCTAGGCTCATCACCTATCAACAGGCAGTTTATCTATTCTCAGTGTCCACTTCAGCTTAATTAGAGTCTTTCACTAAGAAATAAGAGAAAGAGAATGAAGTCGTTCACAATTCATGGCCCAATTTCTAGGGCTTATCAGAAATTCATTTATTTTGGCTTTAATAGATTGAGATATTTTCCCCCACATCATCCTCTGATAAGTTTACAGAAAGCACAAATATTCCAGAAAATAAGACACCTTGATTAAAAGAAATAGATAAACAGTTTAAAAGTACATATTTTAATATCTAGAATTTTTTTTTCCATGATAACATCTTTTTCTGACTTCACAGCAAAATATTTTAGACACTTATTTCCCACTGGTCTGTTTTGTTCTGAGTTTATAGTTACTGAAAGTTGAGGAAATCTCTTGAGTAAAGAATATGTTCGCAGAGTAGTATGGTTCATAAATTTCTTGAGTATCAAGTTTGGTAAAAGGTCAGAACCTGATTAAATACAGTTTGAGACAAGATACAAATATTTTTTAAATAAAATATTTTCATTTATCACAAATTATTTCAATCCAGTGTGCTAATTATATTTCTCAAATTAGTTTAAAAAATATATATATAAAAAAAAAACTACTCCATTTTTGGTGCTGTTTTCACTTAAAGTAAGAGAAATCAAGCCATGACTATATATATATATGTATATTTTTTCATGACAAATTTTGGGATAGATATAGTTATGATCTTTTAGACATCATAAACTGAGAATTAAATATTTATGTAAGATGCTCAAAAGAACTGACCACGTGGATTTTTAATCTAGACTTTTAGACTCCTAAGTAGGCACATTTTCAGTTAGCATATATTATTTACATTTTTTTTTACCTTTTATTTTGTATATTTTGAGGAGGAATATGAAGGAATGTAATTGTTTTAATAGATATTATAAAGATTAATTAAAGCCCTCACAATTAAAAAATGCAAAGTTTTCTGTATTACCTATGAACTGAAAATGCATATTCTAATTTCAACTCTATTTTATTGCAACAGAATAACTTGTTTTCTGTTAAATACATTCTGTTATCTGTTTAAATGCAAGTCCTGCCCTCTTTTCTTGACTTTCCTTGATATTATGTCTCATAGCCCTTATTAGTACCTTCACATGGATCTACTTTTAATTTCTGGATTTAACAAAGTTCAGAATAGGATACATAAATATGAATTAAATCCTACTATTATTGAACATGAAGCTTTAGGCAGAAGATGGTAATATGGTTGGGCTGTGTCCCTACCCAAATATCACCTTGAATTGTAATAATCCCCATGTGTCAAGGATAGGGACAGGTGGGGATAATTGAATCATAAGGGCAGTTTACCACATACTGTTCTCATGGTAGTAAACAAGCCTCACAAAATCTGATGGTTTCAGAAGTGGAAATTCCCCTGTACAAGCTCTCTTGCCTGTCACCATGTAAGACATGCCTTTGCTCCTCATTCGCTTTCCACTATGATTGTGATGCCTCCCCAGGCATGTGGAACTGTGAGTCCATTAAACCTCCTTTATAAATTATCCAGTCTTGGGTATGTCTTTAGTAGCAGTGTGATAGCAGACTAATACAGATGGTGTAAGTAAAATATCTTAAAAGATGGATGGAAACATAATATGATATTTGGAATATAAAATTATATAAGTACTTACTGCAAAGACTGTATAATTAAGAATGAATGATTAATTTTCTGAAAATTGAATTATATAATTAGCATATGATGAAATAAAACAGAGAAAACATTAGCATGTGAGGAAATAAAACAGAGAAAACATCAAGCTAAAATTGGATTCTTGTGCAGCCAGAATTGATTACAGTCATATTAAGTCCTCTTCATCTATCTTAATAATGTATCACAAAGAGCGAAAAAAAAAAGAAAAAAATAAGGGCAAGGTTATGTGTTGTCAACCAATAAGTAATTTCAAAATGGGGCTTACAAAGGTAAAAATTTTTTAACATCCACACAAGCTTTGTACATGGAGTAGACCAATATACCATCCATTACTGTGCAAATTTTATAATGTGATATCTTGGTCTCTGTCATAAAAATTTAATGATATAACTTTATTTTTTCTAACTCTATGTTCAAAAAGCAAACTGACAAAATGCATGGCCTGCCTGGCTTTAGAGTGAGGTGGTATAAGAAGTCAGACAGAAGCTGATATTAAGAACAGTCAGTGAAAAACAAGCTTATAAACATAAAAATGTAAATTGTATGTATGTGTAGATACGTGTATCAATATGAATGTACATATTTCAATTTTAATTTATTCAATACACTTAGTGAAGTATACATAGTTTATTCTACAGTCTATTAAAAAATATGAAACTGAGCGTTAATAATTGGCCTTGTATGAAAAACATTCTCAATTTCATGATTAGTTTGTTTTAATGAAACATTTCAACTAATTTAATATTAAAATATGCCATTCATAAGTCCCCTATGAATCCTAAAAGAAAAACTTAATCCAGTGACTGAGATATTAATAGAGGAAAGTTACTTCTTGCAGTAACTATCATGCATTGGTTGTGAGGAATATTGATAATAAAATAAACTCTTCTTTAACTTTAGTTTCTTAATTATGATAATGGTACTGCAGAAGGAAATGCCCAAAGAATTTTTAAAATTAAAAAAATTGGAGTCACCATTTCCATGGACAATAACAAACCATGCTTTAATCATTTTCTGACTTGCTAATTTATAACCAAATTTGCTGGCTTTGAGAATCTCCATTTTATTGTGATTGACATATATTTTTGGCAATGCAAATTTCCTAGAGCATCTCTAGGGAAATAGAATTGAAAACTCCATGAATATAATATTTTATTAAATACTAGCAACATAAGCATGATCACTCCCATCCTGTACAACTTAGGGACACAGAATGAGAAGACCCTTGCAACTCACATTTCAAAAATATGTATTTCATTTTTAAAACAGATCTAGAAGACAAGTTGGCTGCTGAAATGTAAAGACTAGGAAAAAAAGGACAAAAAAGTTTGTATTAGATTTATAATAGATGGATATTAGGCAATTAAAAGAAAAAAACCTATGGTGTATTTATGTTCCTCTTCTCATTTATTTTATCAACACTTCTAAGGGCTTATCATGTATAAGTCACCATGAGAAGTCTTTTATCTCAATTGATATAGTTGAGTGTGGGAGGGAAGACATAAAAATGAATGGGTGCAGCTAGAGATAATGTAAATTCCTTGAAAGAGGTATTTCTGGTAACCTAGATGTTAATAAACTGGGATAATACTTACTAAATTAATATGTCTCTCCTTGGTGTCCAGTTGATTTGGCAAAATGAGGGATATTAAAAGCATGAAAAAAGTATATTTTTCTGCTTCAAACCCATCACATACAATGAAAAAGTATAAAAGATGGCAGAGAGAGGAAGCACAAACAAACGAAACGTTAACATTCACACAGAAAAACTGGGGCAATAACAGTCTCATTACTGCCAAATTATGTGAACTCTGAATCCCAAAGGAAAGACTAAAGTCTTCACGTTAATTTAACATGTGTAAGGCTGCCTTGGTGAAATGACATCATAAAGTGTAACTGGCAGCATACAAGTTCTATTGTGTTTATTACATCCACGAGCTGTATAATCATTTAGCATCATTTGCATCAGTAACATTAAATTAGCTGTAATCCATTAGTCATTATACAGTTAGTCTAGATCTGTTTGTCTCTCTCATTCCTGCAATTTCCAAAGAATTACATACATTTTTGAGTCAATGAGCAGATGGATCAGTTTCCATTTTTAGAGTGGATCTTCCCTCTCCTTCATGCACTGTAGCAGGATAGGGACACACTGAAGTTTCTTCTTATAAAAGATTGAAGTCATATGGGAACTCATCATCAAACCAAATAACCAAATAATCCTTGCCACTCAGCAATATATGAAATTAGCAATATGGTTTCAGGTAGATTCTTCCTAAAGCTAGATGACCATCATGATTCACCAGGCTTCTACTACCCATTTCTCTACAAAAGGTCTTCACTCTTTAATAGGATATCCTCTGCATTCTGTAATAAACCAGCCATGGCTTCTACCTATCTGTATAGTTGTTTGAGTAGTCAATGTTTTTTAAGTAAGTGACTTCATGAGTTAATGTAACATCTGCCCATGTAGTCAAGAAACTTAAGAAAGCTTCTAGAGGAGTGTTTTTCTTTAGTTGCCCCAGCCTTTAGTTTTAGAGGTCTACCTTTAACAGGACTGTTAACAAAAGCCATTTTCTTATGTATTTTCTGTCTTGCATTTTGTCCACTTAGACATCTCTGCCAGGTGTAGATGTATTTCTTCCAAGTTCCTTTCATGAGATGTATCATATATAATCAGGGTCAAGCCTTTTGCCACATTGTATGGGTGATGAGTAGGCAGTCCCTCTGGAATCAAGTATTCATCATATTCCTTTGTATTCCCTCATTTGTCTGCCAAAAACGGGCTTTTGTCATTATGATCTGTGGATCTGAAAGACAATGTTGCTTACAACGCTTATCTGAGACAGCACAGAAGCAGCTGGTCACTATGGACTCATAGAATTTGAAGCTTTTGCTTACTAAGAAGCTCTATCGTATAGGTGAAGGAGACACTGGAGAAGCCAGGCAAGACAAGTTCCAGACTTCCAAAGTTGTTCCATGGGTTCCTTAAAGCCAAAATAGAAAGCACTCTGGCCCAGATTCACATCCAAGACTCCAAGAAGTGCAAATGCTCACTGAGCTTACACAAATAGAGCTGCTTGGGCCGTGATATATCTGTTTTATACTCAGAGAAGTTCCTCAGATAGTTCCATAGGTTATGTGACAATGTCCAAGGAGCCATGTTCCATAAATCGATGGATCCCAGGGTCAGAAAAACCCACTACTTACCATTTTCTTTCCATAGAGGGCAATCATTAATAGCACTGAGTCTTCCAGAGAGATGGAGAATGACGACAATCAAGAACATATAATATTCAAAATTTCATAAATTTTGAAATGTGAAATAATTTATTATTTAAAGGGTAGAATACCTCCCAAATTTTGAAATATGTATTATTAAAAATCAATAAAATGATATAATTAATTATTTCATATTAGCAGATAGAATGCAGAGCACTTAGAGTGGCTCTCTAAATAAAATATTTAAAGATTTATCAAAAAAATATTCACACATCTTATGACTATTATGAAACATGTAAAGAGCATGGAAGTGATTTTTTTGAGGACAACTAAAAGAAACAATTTTCTTGAGTCACTATGTAAGTGTATTTGACAAAATGATACTGGTAATAATAGTTATTCAATAAATTTACTTACTAAACACATTATTATTAATAATTCTGTTGTGCAGACAGCACCTAGTACATGCCGAGTACTGTGTGAAGATTTCTTCTTCTCTCTCTTTCTCTCTCTATATATACACATACATACACAAATATACATATATAAACATATATATATCTCCAAATACTTATCAAATGACTAATAAAATGTTATATACTTATATATGTATATTAATAGTCATCTGATAGGTAATAAATTAATACAAATATTAATATAAGTATTAGTCACTGGAGAAGTATTAATGTAAATATTAGTCATCAGATAAGTATCAAATACTGAGATATAGGTATACAAATATATGAAATCTTACTAGTCATCAGATAAGTATTTAGAGACCTATTTTTCAAAGGCAAAACAGCTTGCTCTTAGTCACAGCCAGTAAGTGACACACAAGAATTTGAAACTAGACTCCATAATCCAAAACGAGTCCTGCCAATTTCTCTCTTTCAATTCACTAACAGGAAATTAGATAGTAATATCATAGGATCAAATTTATGTTAGCTGCAAAAATGTTGGACAGTAAATTTCTCTTTTTCTAATCTCTGAATAACTGCCTATATTGAGTTAAGATTATATAGAAGATTATATATCTAGAATAATTCCTTGATGAAGTCAATGAAAGGTGAGCCTGGGGTTTTCCTGTGAAATGAGTATTAATGAATAATACAATTTCTGTTCTCTCTATATATTTTTAGAAAGGTTTTGTTTATTCTTTTATTAGATTTGGTAAATGTTGTGTTTCGAGAAGTTTATTCCATTTAATTTTAATTGTCAAATATGTTAATATAAAGTCACAAATTCTACAAAATCAGTGCTTATGTCCTTTTTATAAATGTATGATAGTAATAGTTTGATATTGATTTTCTTTTTAAAACTTTTTTAGTAGATTTCAAGAAAATCCTTTTTTTTTTTTTTTTTTTTTTGAGGCGGAGTCTCGCTCTGGTCGCCCGGGACTGGAGTGCAGTGGCCAGATCTCAGCTCACTGCAAGCTCCGCCTCCTGGGTTTACACCATTCTCCTGGCCTCCAGCCTCCCGGGTAGCTGGGGACTACAGGCGCCGCCACCTCGCCGGCTAGGTTTGTATTTTTAGTAGGAGGACGGGTTTCACCGTGTTAGCCAGGATGGTCTCGATCTCCCTGACCTGTGATCCGCCAGTCTCGGCCTCCCAAAGTTGGCTGGGATTACAGGCTTGAGGCCACCGCGGCCAAGAAATTCTTTTTTCTTTCTTTTTGAGATGGAGTCTTACTCTGTTGCCAAGCTGAAGTGCAGTGGCATGATCTCAGCTCACTGCAACCTCCGCCTCCCAGGTTCAAGCGATTCTCCTGCTTCAGCCTCCTGAGTAGCTGGGACTACAGGCACCCACCCCCACACCCAGCTAGTTTTATATTTTTAGTAGAGGTGGTGTTTCACCATGTTTCCCAGGATGGTCTTGATCTCTTGACCTTGTGATCCAACTGCCTCGGTCCCAAAGTGCTGAGATTATGCACATGAGCCAATGCGCCTGGCCAAGAAATTATTCCTTCTAACAAACAAAGAGTGTATATTCTACTGTGTGTATGTTTTCTATTTCTTTGAATTTTACTCTTACCTTATTACTTCCTTCTATTGACTTTTCTTAGGTCTAATTAAAATACCTGATGTCCCTTTTATCTCTTTAATCAGTGGATTAAATAATTAATTTTTCCACCTTTATTATTTTCCTAATGCATTTATTGCTGATATTTGTATACTCTTGCATACACTAAGACAAGGCTTGCTGGTGACAAAGTTACATAGCTTTTTGTGTATGTAAAACTATCTTAAATTTGAAATAGTTGTTAAAAGCTATTTTACTTGATATTAATTTTAACATTGTGGCTATATTCCTTCATTATTTTTTTAAAAAATTATTTCATTCTTCTTGGCTTCTATGATTTTGTTGAGAATTAAGTTTTTATATTTAGTGTTCATTCTGTGAGAGTAATATGTCTTTCCTCCTTGTAGAAGCTGTTAAAATTTCATCCGTAGTTTCCTCCCATTTTAGCAGGATGAGCTTATGTGTGTCCGTGTGTGTATGTGTGTGTGTGTATTTTGTTTTAATTTGTTTAGTGTTTGGAGTTTGTTAGAAATACCAAAATTGTTAGAAATATATAATGGGTGCCATGAAGAAAAATCAGCATGGAGAAAAAAGATCTCTCAGCAAGGCAATCTTTACTTTCTGCAGAAAGGGTACTCAATCACAGATAGAACAATGGTGACAGCACACTTCAGTAAAGGAAATGCACTCATATTTATTCCTTACACATTTGGGTTGTCCTTACTGCTGTGTCCTGCATGCATTGACTAGAGCTGGACCTCATAATCTTAAACTGACACCTGATTTGCTAATAATCTAAAACTTTCCTAAATAGGTAAGTGCAAGGAAGAACAAAGATGGAGAGGATGTTGCTTACAAAAGGTTTAAGGAAGCAATAACATTTCCAAAATAAGGAAAAAGCATAAGCTATGATCTAAGACTTGCCTAGGCCTGTCCAGACATGCCTGAGTAAGCCAAAGCAACTAACTGTGCTAAAGTGTAGGAACTAATAGTTGATAGGAGGCTTTAGAGTAAGAAACTATTATTTCTAGTGTCTATTATTTTTAAACCAAGATGAGCTTTGAAGAGGAACTTTTCTACTTTCTACAGAGTTTCTTCCACATCTTTAATCTTTATATTATATCATTCCTATGTTATGGGAAAATGTTGGACATTAATCTTCAAATATTGCTTCATTCACACTTTCTTTTTTCTGCTTCCAGACTTAAATTATATCTATGTCAGAAATTTGGAGCTGGTTTTTCCAATACTCAAAATGTGTATTTTTCCTTTATTTTAGTTTTTATATTTTATTCATTTCTGTCCATGGCCTCTGATCTCCTATTCTGCTTTATACAATCTGTTCCTTTAGTTTAGATGCTTCCTGTTAATGCCTGTGATGGCCTGAATATTAGCTAGCAAATTGAACACTACTTATTTGATTCTTATTCTTATTATTGTCAAAGATAAAAGCATCAAAGTCAATATTAAAAAATAAGTAAACCGACAAAAACACTAATGACAAACTGATGTATATGACAATTGAAAAAGAAATGGGAAGATATTGCTGTGTAGCAAACTGAATAAAAGGAGTCTACCTGAATCTTAAGAGTCTTGGTTTAAGTATTTTCACACAAACAATAAGAACTCTTACACTAGGTAAGTCATTTTCACTCTCTAGGCCACTATTTATAAACTGAACTAAGTTATCTGTACCTGACATCATAGGGGGTAGATTTATGTACTCAACGTTGACTACAAAAAAACTATGTTTTTTCATTTTGAAAAATGATTATGCTTTTCTAATATAAACTGGAATTTTATTCAATGTTTAATCACAAATAAGCCAACTTTAGCATTTCTTAATGTTCAGAGCAATAAGAACTCTTCCTCTTTATCATATCTACATGCTTTAATGAAATAAAATTATGTTATAAAGGGTATATTTATATATAAACAATGGAATTCACATATTTTACAAGGCAAATGCTATTTTGGGAATAAAAAAATTAAACTCTGGTTTATTATGTGAAGCAAATTAAACCCTTGTGCACTGGCCACTGGGAAAGAAAAATGGAAAACAGTTTGGTAGTTTTTTATAAAGTGAAAAGTGAACTTTCAAAATGATCCAACAACCTCATTATTGGGTGTTTTTCCTATGGGAATAAAAACTTGGGTGCACATAGCTATTATAATTGTTTATAATAGCACTATTTATAATTGCCAAAACTGGACACAAGTCAAAAGACCCTCAGTGGGTGAAAGGATAAAGAAACTGTGTTACATCCATACAATGAGGTATTAACTAACAAAAACGATGAATAAATGACTTATATGTGTACCCAGCTGGATGTATATCAGAGGATTATGATGAATAAAATAGGCAGGTTCAAGTGATTTCATAGTCTATGACTTCATTTATATCCTATTTTTTAAAAGATAAAATTATAGTGTAGGAGAACTATACAGTGCTCAAGATCGGTAGTGTTCAGAGGTCAGGGTAAGAGAAAGGTAAAACTAAAAAGGAGTAGCATGAAATTACCACTTTTCTCAATCTGCAAGGTAATGTCTAATGCTCTTTTCTTGAATTTCAGCTCTACATTACTAATTAAGATTGTTTTAGATATAAAAGAAGAATATAAGTACAACCAGATTTTCCAGCACATCTTGCTTAGATCTTTATTTATTTGTTTAACTTTTGGTTTTAAGTTCAGGGGTACATGTGCAGGTTTGTTACATAGATAAATTTGTGTCATGGGGATTTGTTGTACACATTATTTCATCACCCAAGTATTAAGCCTAGTACCCATTAGTTATTTTTCCTCATCCTCTCCCTCTTCCCACCCTCCACCCTACAATAGGTTTCGTTCCCCTCTCTTTGTCTACATATTTTCAAAATTTAGCTCCCACTTATGAGTGAGAACATGTCATATTCTGTTTTCTGTTCCTGTGTTAGTTTGCTAAGAATAATGGTCTCCAGTACCATCCATGTTCTTGCAAAGGACATGATCTCATTGCTTTTTATGGATGAAAGAAACTATCAACAGAGTAAACAGGCAATCTGCAGAATGGGAGAAAATTTTTGCAAACTATGCATCCAACAAAGGTCTAATATCCAACATTTATAAGAAGTTTAAAGAAATATAAAAGAAAAAATGCAAACAACTTCATTTAAGAAGTTGGCAAAGAACACAGACAGACACTTTTCAAAAGAAGACATACATGTAGCCAAAAATCACACTTAAAAAAAGCTCAACATTACTGGTCATTAGAGAAATGCAAATCAAAATCACAATGAGATACCATCTCATACCAGTCAGAATAGCTTCTCTTAGAAAGTCAAAAAATATCAGATGCTGGCAAGGTTGTGGAGAAAAAGGAATGCTCATATACTGTTGGTGGGGGTGTAAATCAGTTCAACCATTGTGGAAGACAATGTGGTGATTCCTCAAAGACCTAAAGACGAAAATGCCATTCAACTGAGCCATTACTGGATATGTACCCAATGGAATACAAATTATTGTACCATAAAGACACATGAACACATATGTTCACTGCAGCACTATTCACAACATCAATGATGTGAAATCAGCCTAACTGTCCATCAATGACAAATTGGATCCAGATAATGTGATACACATACACCATGGAACACTAACACTTTCCTCCATTCCACTTTCTACCAAAACATATTTTAATGTCAGATTTTTCCTTTTCCTCTCTGAGTGATATTAAATCAGGGAACAAAAAATACACTTTGAAAATAAAAAATAAAAAATAAATAAAACCCAAAATTAAAACAAGACGTAAAGCAATCTACAAAGCTTTTCTTTATGGCATTTTATCTAGGCCTGCTATATATCCTGTACGAAAACTCTATCCTAACCACTCAACCTGATGTTAAAGGAATTTTAAAGGTGTTTTATAGGTTAAAAATAGTGTAAAATAAAGTACTATCAAAGAGAAATTTAACTGGACATTTGTTTAAAAAGCATAAGACATTTTATCCAGGCTACTGCAGTAGGGGAGAGAATCTTTCATATGAACTGAACCCCAGAAAAAACGGTGGAGATTTTTCCAGCCCTGTGGTAAACTGCTAGAAGAGCACTTGAGAACGTCAGGAGAAAAGCTTTTCAATGTGATTAGACCGTCTGTGTTTGTTAATTGACTAATTGACACTGTTCAAAAGTAGGCTGCACTCCCTCCACCAACACACACACACACACTCACACACACAGAGATAAAGAAAAAAAAAAAAGCACTATGTTTTTTGGTAATTACATTTCCAAAGGATGGTTCCCAGAGAAAGACATTCCTGGGTTGTAAAACTGGCAAGACTTTGGGGGAAGATTTACAACACAAAAGAGCAGAGAACAAATTTACAATTGCAAGTTTTTTAAAGGAAATTGTGTAAGAAAATGGGGGCTAGAGGCCTATCCACAAGGCAAAAATTTAGTCAAGATGACGGGAGAGTGCTGCCTGCTCATCGAAGTTACAATGAACGTTCCCAAGACTTCTGAGATTCTACACAGATCCAAGTTGCACATTACCATGTCTGTTATATAAAGGTAAACAAAATATTTTTCTTGATCAACTAGATCAGAAGCTATCTGTTGTTTTGTTCCCTTCTTCCCTGCCTGTCTGCAGGATGTTATCTTTTCTGGATTGTTGTGTTTTGCTTTTGTTTTTGATGATTCCTTTAGACTTTCAACAAGATCATAGGACACTGGGTTTCCAGTTTTAACTCAAAAAACTATACAAGGAAGAAAACAACCACTTCATTTACACTATTGCTTTCTCTTTAAAGTTTATATAATTTGACATTTGTTTTCATGTTTCTCTCATAGAATAAATACTATTTTTGTTCTATCTTATGTGCTATCTCTATGCAATATCTCAAAAACGAGCATATGATATATATACCACACACATATATTTTATATGTTGAGAGGCAAATGTTCAGTTTACTCTTACCATTTTAAAGCTACCCATTTGTATGTGTCTAAAAAATGAATGGAAAAGCATGTGACAGGCACCAAGCTGAGCTCTTCCCATGCTCAATTAAATTAATTACCAAAATAAGGATTGAGACTTAGGATGCCTTGCACAGTCACCAAGGCAGTGAGGGACTGAAATAAGGAATAGAATCAACATCTGACAGCCACTGAATCCTGTATTCTAACTTTATTATTTTAGTTTTCTTGAGTCACATAACAGATCCCCTAGGTAATATCTGATGTTTTGTTATTTTAGATACTCATGTATTATTATTATTATTTTTTTTAACAATGCATAGAGACTTGAATAAGGCCAAGGGATATCAGTTTGCTATTTTGCTTTTGCTTTTAGGGGTTATACTTTGGAAATTTGGAGGCACTTGGAATGCAGGTCCTTGGCTTCAGAGAAGTTTATAAGATACAGTCTAAGGCTAACTACTCGAAGGAAATCAACACTAGAGAACTGGACTGTGTACCATTGAATCTGCATGACAGAAACATAACCCATGATCATATTGTAAAACTGATGGGCTGGCAGACAAAGATGAAAACAGGCAATGCCAAGATAGGGCCAAAGAGTTTAAATAGAAGGAACTTTCACAAGAGTAATATCCAAATAAATTGGAAACAGTGAGAAATGTATGGATCAAGTAGTTTTGTTTTGTTTTTATCTATATGTGTTTATGTCTTTTACATATATTTGGTACATTCCTGTAACCCTAACATGAAATTTTCTACCAGACCCTGTTTGTGTGCACGTCAATATGTACTTACAAACATAATCTTCAGAAAGTACACAAGGAATGCATAACTCTATAATCTGTTTACACCAACAAATATTTAATGATCCCTTTCAATTAAAATGGCTGATGTGGTTAGGCTTTGTGTCCCCAGTGAAATTGCATCTTGAATTGGAATCCCCAGGTGTTGAGGGAGAAACCTGGTAGGTGATTGGATCATGGGGGCAGTTTCCGTCATGGTGTTCTCCTGATAGTGAGAGAATTCTCACGAGAACTGATGGCTTCCTAAATGGCAGTTTCCCCTGGGCTTTTTATTCTCGCTCTCTCACTTGCCACCATGTAAGATATGCCTGCTTCCCCTTCCACCACGATTGTAAGTTTCCTGAGGTCTCTCCAGCCATGCGAAACTGTGAGTCAATTAAGCCTTTTTCCTTTATAAATTATTCAGTCTCCAATAGTGTCTTTATAACTGTGTGTAAACAGACTAATACAATGGCATTCTTAGTTGTAAAAGTAAAGATATGTGAGGGCTTTTTGTTGTTTTAGTGTTTACTTACAATTCCTAGTAAAGTCTGGAGTAACACAGCTTTATAAAAACATTGCTGTATGCATCACCTTACCTTTCTTCAACTAATTTTACTCCGAATCTTACTTTTTCACTTGTATCACTTGATGAACTGTTCATATTTCTCCACATCCAATTTAAATACATTTAATAAAGAATTCATATACATTTTAATATAATATAACATTAACTACTTTTTCTAGAGAAGATTTTTTTTTTTTTT